>NW_027467272.1:45000-71631 GCF_046128005.1 Genypterus blacodes | reverse complement strand
CAGACTCCCAGCTGAACGTTTAGACCATGTTGGTGTTTCAGCAGAGTAAAGAGGCGAGGCTCATCAAAGGTGCGTTTATGTTCCGGTTGTCTCCGTACGTCTCCACACACACACTGCAGCTCTCCTGATCAAAGCCCTGTATTACATGAGCTGCTGACTGTCAGAATGAGCTCAGTAGAACAGGAAGTATCAGTGGAATCAGGGGTTCAAGTCCTTCTGTTGTAGAGGAACATGAGGAGCATCAAGAAGCTCTGATGAAGTTCAGACCTCCATCATCTCAAAGTGTGTGAGTGCATCATCTTCTCACTGTGCCAAGCTTCTAAACACACACACACACACACACACACACACTTGGTTAATCTGAACATTCACATTCACTTACACATTACACATTCTCTCTCTCTCTCTCTCTCTCTCTCTCTCTCTCTCTCTTCTCTCTCTCTCTCTCTCTCTCTCTCTCTCTCTCTCTCTCTCTCTCTCTCTCTCTCTCTCTTCTCTCTCGGCTCTCGGCGCAGACAGACACGGACATCAGAGCAGGTGAGTGCGGCTCTCGTGTCGCTTCTCCGCCGCTTTCCCCTCCTGATGATCGGCTGGATTATCTGATCGACGACGTGCAGCTGATCAGCTGATTAGCCAGGATTCGCTGGTGTTGATGATCGATTATCATCACATCATCATTTGGGAATCAAATATCTAATTGTAACTTCGGCGCGGTGCCATTGATTGATTGACTGATTGGATGATTGGCTGGTGGAAAGTTGAGCTGCTCCGTGTTGCTGCTGCTGCTGCTGCTGCTGCTTGAACCAAATCAATCAGCGGGATTGTTGTTTTCGCAGCCTGGGTGTTGCCAGGAAGCTTTTCTATCAATGATCTGACCTGATCTGCTCCCGAACCGAAGGTAAATCTGAGGCTGTGTGTGTCTGTGTGTGTGTGTGTTTGTGTGTGTGTGTGCGTGCGTTTGCGTGTGCGTGTGAGGATCAACCAGATGTTCTCAGACCAAAATAGGTTGTTGTTGGAAAATGTTCACAGCTGTAAGGATCAATTATCTACAGAATATCTTGACTAAAAGAGACAAACATTGTTGAATATTTGATGGTCTGCTCTGATTAGATCATGATCAATGCTCTGGTGCAGCTTTAAGCAGAAGAGGCTCTCGTCTTCTGTTCTTCATCATCCAGTCACGTTTGCTTCTTAGGTTAGTCTGGAGGAGGTCAACCAGGTGTTTCTGTAAGCTGGGGCGTTGGTTGGGTTAGGGTTGGACGTCTCCTCTCCTCTCCCCTCCTCTCTTCTCCCCTACTCTCCTTTCCTCTCCTCTCCTCTCCTCTCCTCTCCCCTCCTCTCTTCTCCCCCCCTCTCCTTTCCTCTCCTCTCCTCTCCTCTCCTCTCCTCTCTGCTGGGGTTCATGGATCCAAACACAATCCAAGTGTGAAGTCAGAGTGTGAAGGCAGCGAGCTCCACAGACCGCACGCCTCCATCTCAGCCTCTGGGAGACACAGCGGGGGGGCGGGCTGAACTTGGACGGAATCTGGCAACCAATCAGAGCTGAGACCTGCTGTGTGTTTGATGAGCTGTAGCTGCAACAAGCAAGCAAACAGGAAGCTGCAGTTCTAGTTGCTGCACACAGTTTGTTGTGATCCCCTGCCTCACATGTGGACCCTAAGACATCTCCACTCTTTGTCCCTATGTCCTCTTACTCTTCCTCATCAGTTCTGGCGTGGTGCTGTTACTTTGTGTCTAGCAGAGCTGTACCTTCTTCTTCTCTGGTTCCTTCCTCTGCATACTGAGCGTGATGCTGGACGGGTGTGTCTATGATCAAGGTTTGGATGTGTGTTTGTGCCTCTGTGGTGTTAGGGTTAGGGTTAGTCAAACTGATCAGACGTGGAGATGAGGGCAGGAACATTGATCCTCTCGTCTTCTTGTGTGTGAGCTGCTTCTGGTTCTGGTGCTGGTTCTGGTTTGGTCCATGTTCTTAACAGGATCACAGCTTAAAGGTCAGCGGGGCGTTTCTGTTGCTGTGTGTGAGTCTGTTTCCATGTGAGTCTACATGATGAGCAGTAATTGGAGGCGCTGTGAGCCGGGGGTGTTAGACATCTCATTAGAATGTGAGCCGGCCTGCAGACGCACCTATTCTCCCTCTAAGAGGACTCGTAACCCTGACTGATTAAACTATGATTGCTTGCCAAGTGGTTCAATAAACCACGGCTATAATGAGGCGGAGAGCTCAGAGTCTCCAGAGTCTCCAGTGTGTCGGCAAGGACGTGATGGATGAGAACACCCTTCACCTGAACGGAGACGGACGGATCAGAGACTGAAGGACGACGTGTCTAACAGAGCCGTCTGTTTGTTTGATCATCTGCATTTATATTGAAAGAGGACAAAGAGTTTATTAGATATAACTCATTATGCTGAGAGGCAAAGAACGGCTGACGGGCCGCTGTCAATCAGTCGGAACGATGGAATGAAAATACTCAGCATGTAGGAAAGGAGAAGAAGAAGAAGGAGAAGGAGAAGGAGAAGAAGAAGAAGAAGAAGAAGAAGAAGAAGAAGAAGAAGAAGAAGAAGAAGAAGAAGAAGAAGAAGAAGAAGAAGAAGAAGAAGAAGAAGAAGAAGAAGAAGAAGAAGAAGAAGAAGAACACTGTTCAACTGTGAATCTTTCTGAAGTTTGGCTCAGATAAACAAAGAAACCAAACGACGTGGTCGAGCGTCTGTGACCTCGTCTGACCTGTGACCTGGACCTGAGGACAGATGTGACTTGATTCCATGGCTGTAATATAAATAAGTGAGTGAAGAAGACGATGACAGCATGACTCACCTGCCTGCTGGGCGTCGCTCTGTGATGAGGGAGCGTGTCGTTCTCACAGAGCAGCGGGTCAAACAGGTCAACAGCTGGAGTTCACATCTGGAGAAGAGCATCCTAGAGGTGCTGGTCTGCTCTGGGAGTTTCAGCCTGGATTGCTCCTGTAGCTCTATGTTTACATCAACGTCTAACGACCTTTGACCCTCAAACACGAAGCGGGCGAGCACCAGTTTGGCCACGGATCTCATTTTGTTGTCTTTCACTGTTTTTGGACCTGATAGTGCTGATCACGTTTACACTCAGTGTGCACAGTGAGAGTAGAAGTGACCTAGAGTAGAGCATCCACCATGTCACCATGACAACATCCATGTTTCTGTTTGTGCTGAAATACGACTCAATGTTGGCGTCTTGTCTCGATGTGGAAGACTGAACATCCGTCTCTCTCTCTCTCTCTCTCTCTCTCTCTCTCTCTCTCTGTCTCTCTCTCTCTCTCTCTCTCTCTCTCTCTCTCTCTGTCTCTCTGTCTCTCTCTCTCTCTCTCTCTCTCTCTCTCTCTCCCTCCCCCCCTCCTGTCGTTGGGCTCTTAATGATCTGGCCCGGCGTGTTAGCGATGAAGGTTCTGATGAAGATGAAGGCCTCTGTGTTAATAACTTGCTGCACGATTTAGCCGCCACATCTGATGGCTGCGTCGTTAATCGTGTCGCTGCCCGTTCATGCGACCGGGAGGCCGCCGGCCCTCAATCATCACGCCGTCATGGCAACGACAGCCATATTAAAGTGCTGAGATGAACCTGAGGAACACGTCGGGTCTGAGAGAGAGACAGGTCAGGCCATCAGCATCGACCAATGAGAGAAGAGAACAGAGCCCAAACATCGACATCAGGAACACAGGAACACTTTCATGTTTTCTCTCAATATTACAATCTTACAGATCACAGATGAAATGATGACAGAATGAAATGATTGAAGTGACACTGTTGTGATCCATCTCCAGCCTTATTGATTAATGAATGAGAGCTTGACTGTGATTGGCTGCAGCCTCCCTTCCCTCTCTTCTACAGGACGACGGCTGCCTGTGGCGGCGGGGGCGGCGGCCTGCTTTCAGACGCTGATTGGCCGCCCGCAGACCGCAGACTTTCTTTAGATACAAGTGTGACTTTGTGTCTTTGAAGTAGCATCAGAGGAGGAGGAGGAGACGTGTGTAAGAGAGGAAGAGGCTGATGATGAGGATCGTGTTTGATCTCTGCCAGCTTCTCCTCTCTCTGCTGCGTGGGCTGCATAATATAGTGTGTGTGTGTGTGTGTGTGTGTGTGTGTGTGTGTGTGTGTGTGTGTGTGTGTGTGTGTGTGTGTGTGTGTGTGTGTGTGTGTGTGTGTGTGTGTGTGTGTGTGTGTGTGTGTGTGTGTGGCAGTGACATAATGTGTGTGAGAGAATTAGGTTGCTGCACCTTTTCTGCTTTGTTCTAAATGTGTTTCTCTGCTCAACCTAAATGTTCACATGATGAAGATGTGATGAAGATGAGCTCAGTAACAGCTGGACAGGATCATGATGCAGGGAAGCGGCCGATCAATACATCTATAAAGGGATCAAACACCTAAATGCAGCTTTGATCCCACTGAGGTCAGGTGACGCTGCATCGACGTGTTCAGGCGTGTAAATGTAGCGCAGACTCGCCTCACGCTGCCATGATGCAACACCTCCTGTTCACCAGGGGGACAGGGGGAGCCTGGTGAGTGTGTGTGTGTGTGTGTGTCTGTACATACAGTAATTGGAGTTGAACAAAGCTTGATTGAGGCTGAACACACTCGTTCACTCGTCCACTCATTAGGGGATGTGTGTGTCCAGATCAAAGCTTCTGTGTGTGTGTGTGTGTGTGTGTGTGTGTGTGTGTGTGTGTGTGTGTGTGTGTGTGTGTGTGTGTGTGTGTGTGTGTGTGTGTGTGTGTGTGTGTGTGTGTGTGTGTGTGTGTGTGTGTGTCTCACCGTGGTGGCAGCATCACCGTAGCAACGGACAGTAAAGTAGTGAGTTTGCATGTGGAGTGTGAATAAGTGATGAAGACGCTGTAAACAGAGAGGCGTCCGTGTGTTTGAGCGTGTGAACATCTGTGTAAGGAGCATGATGCAGGAGAACACGCCGACACGCTGTGATGCGTCCGTGCGTCAGTGTTTAGCTCGCCTGTGCTCGACCCGCACACCGGCTGTTCACTCTCAAGTCGGTCTCCTCTTCCTCTCACAGGAGTCTTCGCCCAAGCAATCTATGGAAAATGCCAAACTCAACCCGCCGTGATTGCAGCAATCAAACACGTCGCACTCACACACTCACACACCCACACACACTCAGGAGCCATGTGTGTGTGTGGACCTATCTTCATCATGCTGCTGGGCTGATGGGATAAATGTCAGACATGCAGACGGACAGTGAGGCGTGTTGAACAGCTGGACGTCACATGATGCAGCTGCACTTCCTGTCTGCGTGAGGCTGAGCTGCTCGTCCCTCAACGATACACACAGCTTTTATTTATCTGCTCTGCTTGATGCCCGCCTGAGCTCTACACCTCCCTCTGTCTCTCTCTCTCTCTCTGTCTGTCTCTGTCTCTCTCTCTGTCTCTCTCTCTCTCTCTGTCTGTCTCTGTCTCTCTCTCTCTCTCTCTCTCTCTCTCTCTCTCTGTCTCTCACTCTCTCTCTCTGTCTCTCTCTCTCTCTGTCTCTCTCTCTGTCTCTGTCTCTGTCTCTGTCTCTCTCTCTCTCACTCTCTCTGTCTCTCTGTCTGTCTGTCTGTCTGTTTGTGTTTCTCTCTCTCTCTCTCTCTCTCTCTCTCTTTCTCTCTCTCTCTTTCTCTCCCTCTCTCTCCCTCCCCCTCTCTGTCATCACTCTCATCTCTGTGTTTGCTGTCATTCCAGGGAAGCTTGGGGGCGGAGCCTGTCCTCTGGGACGTCGTCTGTGAAGGAGAAACGGCTCAGCGTCTATATTTGAACATTTCCCTCGTCTGCTGCAATTTACTCTCTGCGTTCCTCCGAACAGATCCGTCAGATCTGTTTCCTGGTCTCCATCGGGCCCTTGGCCTCCTCCTGACCCGCCTGTAAGCTCTCCTCTCTGGAGGAGGAGAAACAGCGCTCACCGCTCTACCTGCCATGTCCAACAACAGCAGCCCGCCGGCCGCCTGGGAGGCCTCCGATTGGCCGGACACCAGCCAGTGCCCGCCCTCAGTGGGCGGGGCCACCTTCTTGATCGTGGCCTACAGCACTGTCATAGCCATTGGGTTGCTGGGCAACGCGGGCCTGGTGTTCATCATCGCTCGCCAGCAGGAGCTGCGCAACGTCACCAACATCCTGATCGCCAACCTGTCGTGCTCAGACATCCTGATGTGCGTTGTGTGTCTGCCCGTCACCGTCATCTACACACTGATGGACCGCTGGGTGCTGGGAGAGGCTCTGTGCAAGGTGAGCCTGACCTCTGACCTCCGACCTGCTGCAGCCATGGTTTGACCTCCTTAATGGTTGATAGTTGATTCATGGTGGTGAAGTGAAGATCCTGCAGCTGGTCACATGGAGAGACCAGCAGGAAGTACTCAGACTCACACGCCATCAGCTTTTTATTACTTATTATTATGATCAGCTTTGACTCTTTTATTTACCTGTAAAAGACCTTAAAGTACCTGAGACATGCCCTGTGGGACTCTGTGTCCTCTCCTGTCCCCTCCTGTCCCCCTCCTGTCCCCCTCCTGCCCCCTCCTGTCCCCCTCCTGTCCCCCTCCTGTTCCCCTCCTGTCCCCTCCTGTCCCCCTCCTGTCCCCCTCCTGTCCCCTCCTGTCCCCCTCCTGTCCCCTCCTGTCCCCTCCTGTCCCCCTCCTGTCCCCCTCCTGTCCCCTCCTGGTCCCCTCCTGTCCCCCTCCTGTCCCCCTCCTGTCCCCTCCTGTCCCCCTCCTGTCCCCTCCTGGTCCCCTCCTGGTCCCCTCCTGTCCCCTCCTGTCCCCCTCCTGTCCCCTCCTGTCCCCTCCTGTCCCCCTCCTGTCCCCCTCCTGTCCCCCTCCTGTCCCCCTCCTGTCCCCTCCTGGTCCCCTTCCTGTCCCCCTCCTGTCCCCTCCTGTCCCCTCCTGTCCCCCTCCTGTCCCCCTCCTGTCCTCTCCTGTCCCCTTCCTGTCCCCTTCCTGTCCCCCTCCTGTCCCCCTCCTGTCCCCTCCTGTCCCCCTCCTGTCCCCTCCTGTCCTCTACACACTCTCCTGTCTCTTCTCCAGGTGACTCCTTTTGTCCAGTGCATCTCAGTGACGGTCTCCATCTTCTCCTTGGTCCTGATCGCTCTGGAGCGTCACCAGCTGATCCTCCACCCCACCGGCTGGTCCCCTGCAGCCGGACACTCCTACCTGGCTGTGGGCCTCACCTGGCTGGTGGCCTGCTTCATCTCTCTGCCCTTCCTCTCCTTCAACATCCTCACTGACGCCCCCTTCCAGAACATCAGCCTGCCCGCCAACCCCTTCAGGTGTGTGTGTGTGTGTGTGTATGTGTGTGCTCCTCCTCCTCCTCCTCCTCCTCAGGCTTCAGGCTCTCTCTCTCTCTGTGTGTGTGTGTGTGCTCCTCCTCCTCCTCCTCCTCCTCCTCCTCCTCAGGCTTCAGGCTCTCTCTCTCTCTCTGTGTGTGTGTGTGCTCCTCCTCCTCCTCCTCCTCCTCCTCCTCCTCAGGCTTCAGGCTCTCTCTCTCTCTGTGTGTGTGTGTGTGTTGTGTGTAGGGACCATCTGATCTGCATGGAGCTGTGGCCCTCAGATAAGCACCGTCTGGCCTACACCACCTCTCTGCTGCTCTTCCAGTACTGCCTGCCTCTGCTGCTGGTGCTGCTCTGCTACCTCAGGATCTTCTTACGCCTGAGACGACGCAGGTCTCTTCTTCTTTATTCTTTCTTAGCGGTTGAATGCAGAGTGAATGTGGAGCAGGAACATCTCGGGGCGTTTCCACAGCAACGTGGTTTGGCCGGCCTCAGTCGGCCCGGCCGTCCTGCTAGGTGTTCTCGGTCCAGCTCCATCAGAAACCTGGAGCGGCTGGACCGACCACAGGCTGATCAGCTGAGGCTCAATCAAAGCTAAACTGAGTTAGTTTGACGTTAGAAGCTTCTCAGGTTTGCTCCATCTAATGTCAAACTAACTTTACTTTCTTTTAAAAACTTGAATCCAATCCTGCTTCAGCCCAAAGTAGCCTCAGTGTGTGTGTGTGTGTGTGTGTGTGTGTGTGAGCGGCCTGCTGGTGTTCCTTAGCGTTGCTGTGCGTCCTGCGGCTCAGCGCTCTGTGATGTGGCGTCATGCTGTGTGTGCAGGGACATGCTGGAGCGCAGCAGGAGGACGAGAGGCGCTCAGAGGATTAACGTCATGTTGGCTGCCATCGTGGCAGCCTTCGCTCTGTGCTGGCTGCCGCTCAACGTCTTCAACACGCTGTTTGACTGGCACCACCAGGCCCTGCCCGCCTGCCAGCACGACGCCGTCTTCTCCGCCTGCCACCTGACGGCCATGGCGTCCACGTGCATCAACCCCGTGGTCTACGGCTTCCTCAACAGCAACTTCCAGAGGGAGCTGAAGGCCACGCTGCAGCGCTGCCACTGTGGGAACAGAGCGGTGGAAAACTACGAGAGCTTCCCTCTGTCCACCGTGGGGAGCGAGGGCCTGACCAAAGCCACCTCGCTCAACAGGATGGGCTCCGTCTGCATCCCCTCGCCCAGACCCGAGGTCGGCATGGCCATCCCGGCCAAAACGATTCCCTCCGACACCTAAGAGGGCGGCGACCGACGCGTGTTTACGTCTGAAGAACACTGAAGGCTGACAGAGGGAAGCAGCTGAGGGTTCAGGGACGGGCGGAGCTTCTGACGCCTGGAGCAGAAATCCAGATGTTATGAAGTGACAGTGAGAAGGGAAGAAGAAGAAGAAGAAGAAGAGCCGCTTCACGTGGCAACACATGGAGAATGTACAGGGAGGAAGATGTTCTCTCAGTGTGTTTACACTCGGACTTCCATTCTGCTCCATCAAGGCAGGAGAGCAGCTGTTCTGTAACCGTGGTGATTAGATTGAAGTCTCAGCAGCGGAGGAAGGTTGTGTGATTGTGACTGGATGTACTGAAGCATGTTTATGTCTGATCAGAGGACTCTCCTGATCACAGTGGAGATCAATAAGCATCTCTATTTACCTCCTAACCTCTTTTCTTCTTCTCTCATCCTTGATGAGTTTGCAGGCGTTTTGCAGTTCAGCACAATTCAAACATCACAGTTTGTTCTCTCTTAGTTCTTTGGTAGATGATCTTTGTTCTCGTTGGTCAGCATGACGGCTTTTAACTTCAATGTGTTGATTTTAAAGACAACTTACATCTAAAACCAGTCTGGACTGGATTCAGCTTTAAAATGGGACATTTTCACTAAACAACTGTAACCTTGACGATTGTGGCGTTGTTCATATGAATGTAGAACAGAAACGAATAGGAAAGCCTGAAGATGGCTGCTGAACGCCCCGTGAGGGCCGATCGTCCTGTGACTCCTCATGTCCCCACAATGAGCTCCTCTGGACATCGTGTGTGTGTGTGTGTGTGTGTGTGTGTGTGTGTGTGTGTGTGTGTGTGTGTGTGTGTGTGTGTGTGTGTGTGTGTGTGTGTGTGTGTGTGTGTGTGTGTGTGTGTGTGTGTGTGTGTGTGTGTGTGTGTGTGTGTGTGTGTGTGTGTGTGTGTGTGTGTGTGTGTAGCAGTGGAGCTGTCGTTCCCTCGCAGCCTTACTCTCCCACTGGAGGGAACCTTAGTAGGAATGTTCCCTAAAAGACAAATACAGGCTCAGCTCGGTCTGTAGCAAAGCTCTGTCTGATCCAAAGTGAGATGATGAAGGTTAAAGGTCACATGGGCAGGTTTCCATCGACCCCTCAGCGTTCAGGCCTGCAGACACAAACCATAAGAATGTAAAAGCTCACAGAATCAAAATATGTTCCCTTATCTGTCAATCCACCCGGGACTCAAACACACAGACAGGAAGTTTGAAGTCAAAGCCGTCGTTGTCATGGCAGCTAGAGACGCTCTATGTGGAGGGGAGGAGGGTAAATGTGGCCCAAGCTGAGGCCTGTGTGCTGCAGTGTGTACGTACTGTCTGTGTGATCTGGTTTGTAGTTCATTCCTCCCCCAAGGCTGAACAAGTCCAGGACACATGGACTTCTGATTTCATTTTTAAAAATGGCCGACAATTCTGAGAAAATGATATTTTTGCAAAGCACTTTGTACAAACGTCTTTGATTTGTCTCTGAGTTTGGTGTAATGAAGAAAATCATTAAAAATGTATCAAACACTTTCCAAGTGAAAGGTTTCCTCTGTGGTTTGGTCACAAATGCCTTCAGAACCTTTTGAGTCCAAAAGTGACCTGCAAGCAAAGTGGTGAAGGTGTGTGTGTGTGTGTACTGATGTGAACATCCTTTCTGTGTGTGTGTGTGTGTGTGTGTGTGTGTGTGTATGTATACATCCTGTTTGTGCAGTGTTCCCTCTTTATGGGACACCGCTGTCTCAGAGGTTCATTCGCAGTGGTCCTGGTCCTGGTCCTGGTCTTGGGTGCTTGTGTAAATAAAGGAGTTGCTGGATGTGTAGCATAATCTTGCAGCGTGTGGCCCCAGAAAGATGTGACATTATCTCTGTGTGCAATCAGTGGACAAGGACACTTTAACCGTCGACACTTAATTTGCAATTTTCCCGGTGCTGCTGAATGTCTAATCAGATGAGAGCTGCACACAGTAACTCCAGTCCTGTGATTACATGCTGAGGCCTGTAATCGTGCTTTAAAGGCCTCATCTCAATGTGTCAACACACTGAAATATGCATGCACACACTCAGCCAATCAGAGGCGAGCTGCTTGACTCTCATCGCTCTACATGAGGTGAATGAGACGGCACAAGAAGTGTTTGGGAACAGCAGAGCCACTCAAATGACATAAAACACCTCGAGCTGCTGAACCTCCATCAAACAGAGCTGCAGCCCAACAGTCTCCCTCCTCTCCATGTCAGACCCACCCAGACCTGATCACCCTGGCCCCCCTGTGAGCCAGTGTCCTTTTCATTTGCCCGCCTGATGCGAAACGTAAACAAACCTCAGGCGAACAAACTGCATGAACGTCCCAAAGTGTCCCAGGCACAGAGGGGGGACTGTGTGTGTGTGCACGCTTGCCTGTGTGTGTGTGTGTGTGCACGTGTGTGTATTGTGTGTGCACTTGCCTGTGTGTGTGTGTGTGTGTGTGTGTGTGTGTGTGTGTGTGTGTGTGTGTGTGCTGGCTCAGTTGGCAGACTCGTGGGCCCAGGCTGCGGCTCTGATTGAATCCCGGCCTGCAGCTTCCTGCTCTGTTCTCACTCAGATGAATCACCTGTCGTCTTGACGACTCCTCTCTTGTAGTCCAGCCGACATCGTTCAAAGTGTCATTATGACGTCATGTAGTGGTATTTGGCTGTTAATCACAGATATGTGAGTGTGTAATGATCGACTGTGGCCTGGTGAAGGTTTAATAAAATAACAAACCTGAAGAACTCGACCCGGTCCAGCCAGGGTGGCATCGCCATGACAACCAAACCTGCATCTCCCTCTGTCAATTAATGAGATCGACTGCGTAAATGTAAATGTGTGTGTGTGTGTGTGTCTGTGCATGAGTGGTATCCAAAGATCAGGTTTTGCCCCCAGCTGTTGGGAGTCCCAGGGGCTGCTGGTGCACGGGAGCGGAGCATCAGCTGATCCTCTGCATACATTAGCATGACTTTGATTTATTAAAAGAAGCCAGACGCTGTGCAGAGACGTCAGGATGCAATCACGTAATCAGACTCAGCCTCCACTCGTGCTGCGGGAGGAGGACGCACGCAGAGGCCACGCTCCTCATCCTCCTCTTCATCCTCCTCCTCATCTTCCTCATCCTCCTCCTCATCTTCCTCCTCCTCATCTTCCTCACCCAATTCCGTCTCCCTCTGTGGACAAATTGCAACCCCCGTTTCCTTGGTAACCTGTGATGTTTGACACAGTGGCTATTTGTGAAACAGTCAGAATGAAGACGCAACATGGAACACCTGCTGCAGGGGTGTGTGTGTGTGTGTGTGTGTGTGTGTCTAACATTTAGACTCTGAGTTATGAGAAGCTCTCATTCTAAGGAGGTTTGTTATGATGTCATAATAATCAAAGCTAAACTGAGTGTTTGATCCTTTCAGAGGTCAAACAGGAGAAAGTTTGTTTTGTTTTGTATGAATATATTTGAATTATGCAGGAAGTAAGAAAAACAAAGATTATTGCAGGAGTATTTATGTGGAATATTCTGGCTGTGAGACTTCTTCTTCTTCCTCCCCCTCCTCCTCCTCTTCCTCTGAGGTCACGTCAGCTGACCTGATGTTTCTCCTGTGAATGAGTTTTTTAATATGAAGCTTCGCGCTAGAGCAGTGTGAGCGTATTTATCCATCACCATGGCAACAGAGCCCATACACTCCAGATACACTCAGGTCCTCCTCCTCCTCCTCTTCCTCTGCTCTTACTGCAGATGAAGAGTGACACAGAGTCTGGTGCTTCTGCCGAGTGACTGTTGAGCATGGCCTCTTTGTTTCCCAGGAGAAGAAGCTGCAGCACTCCGTCCATGTCGACCTGTTTCCTCTGAAACCTGTTGCCCCTGGTTACCGTTTCCTCTGTGATGCTGGTGTGATTTATCTGATGACTGGTTTATAATTCATGGGGCTAAAGTCAGAGTGAGGAGAGGATCGAGCTTCTGTGTGAACACACACACACACTAACACCTCAGTGTTTAGATGGAATGATAATCAGGATGTTTACAGTGGCAGTGTTCATGTCTGAGACCATGTTACCATAGCGACAGCATCCACAGCAGGACGTGGCTTCTGGTCCACTTATTGTCTCTGGACTCTTTACTTTTTTTAAATCAGAATGTGAAGGATTGACAGAGTTGGGCTCCACCGCGCTGTCAGGCTGCCCTCTGGTGGTGAGCAGGCGGTACTGCAGGTCAGTGAGGGGAGGAGTCAGCAGCCGTTCACTTCTTTATTATACTGAATTTACCAAAAGTAAAAGCAAACACTGGATCAACAGTATCGTACATGTTTAGTCTGTTAGGGTTCTTGTGGATGTTGTTTTGTACATAAGGCCTGAAGACGCCCCAGAGCACCAGGACGCCACTCCTCCGCTCCCACTGAGGGGCAACGCAGCTCATAGGACCCAGACTTTAGCGCCGACATGGAGGGGAAACGGTCCAACACAACAAGACGGCCACCACCACCACAGGGGCCTCAGGGGGATCAGGGGGGGTCAGGGGGATCAGGGGCCTGAGGGGGGTCAGGGGGATCAGGGGGATCAGGGGCCTCTGGCTTCACTGACATGCAACCAAGTAAAGCAACAAGCTGTAATCGATGTGTGGAGACTCGGCCTCTTTAATCCAATCAGCTGACGGTTACACCACAACCATAAATATGAGGGTGTGCATGTTAAAGCCCCCCCCCCCCCCCCACACGCCCTTTGACCCCAGCGGCTGGTAAAGCAGCATGAAGGTCACATCTGTGTGAGAGTGACACCGCGGTGACATCACTCAGGATCTCAGCGAGTCAGAACATGGAGGAGCAGTAGAAGAGTACATGAGAGCTGAGGTTAAAGGTCACGCCCCCCCGTTATGTAAGAAAGCTTCTCGTGATGTTTTAAATACTCACATGATTTTATTCGAAACATGGACGTCAATTTCCCGAAAACCTTGAAATTTTAGTCAAATCGCCATAGCAACGACTGAGATCGTCGGTGAGGACAGACAACATATGAGGTCACTTCAGATCAGTCAGGTTACATCATCATACACTTCCCACTTTAGACCTCTGAACCTAAACTGGGTCAGAAACAAACAAATAAAGAATCCATCTCTTAGTTTGGAATGGAGGCAAAGGAAACGCTCAGGTGAGATCTTCTTCTTCTTCTTCCTCTTCTTCTTCCTCTTCATGTTCAGGCTCTGAAGCGTGCCGGGTTACAGAGCGGGGAGTCCACAGCGCTGAACGCCGCCCTCTGGTGGTCTTATGTAGGCGCGGCGCCAGTGCTGAAGCCAGAGAAGAGAGGAGAGGAGACGAGTGGAGTGGAGAGGAGACGCCCCGCAGCTTCGGCCTGTTGGGGGACGAAGACTCTTTGGACTCGTGATCATCTCAGGCACGAACGCCGTCCTGAAGACGCCAGACGCCACAGGAGCGTGCAGTGTGTGTTTATATTCAGACTGGACCGGAGGGGCGGGAGCTTTATTGAGTCAAACAGGGCGATAGTGAGGAGGACAGAGGACAGAGGACAGAGGACACGAGGCTGCTGGAGGCCTCAGACCGCTCAGTAGTGTTTACCCATGTGATGAAGAGGTGTAGATCAGTGGGCCAGGGACAGGGGCGTGGCCGGGGTGTGGCCTGGGGCGGCCATCAACACCAGAAGGTAACAGGAAGAAAGAGCTAAGGAGAACACACACACGCACACACACACACACACACCTGAGTGAGTGAGTGTGTGTGTGTGAGGGGGGTGCAGACGTATCCAGAGATGATGGTGCAGTAGCGAGAGTATGGCGTCTCCACAGCATGAGGGGGGGGGAGGGGCTGAGGGCAGTTCTGGGGGCTTTGGGGGCGGGGCCTAGAAGGTCTTCCTGTGGATGGCACGAGCTCTGTCTTCTTCATATTCCCTCTTTGACACCCACATCTTCTTAAAGGTGTCCAGAGACGCCAGGATGGAGCCGCTGAGGAGGAGCAGAGACAGGAAACACACACGTCACACAGCTGAGACGCCAGGGAGGAAGAGGAGAGGAAGAGGAGAGGTAGAGAGGGGAGGAAGAGGAGGAAGAGGAGAGGAATCTTACCCGATCCATGTGGAGTAGAGCCTCTCCTGAGGAGCAGAGATCTGAGGAGGAACAAGCAGGAGTCAAACATCTGCAGACACAAACATCTGTTCTCCTCTGAGGCGTCTGAACAAACTCACCTTGATCTTCACGTCTTTGGGTGCCAGCTTCTTCACCTCCGTCAGTAGTCTCTCCCCGAAGTCTGGAACAGAGAGAGAGACGTGTTGATTGGTGGATTCACACAGGGGGCGTGGCCTGAGACCCTCTCACACACACACACTCACTTTTCATCAGCGTGGAGCCGCCACACAGAACTATGTTGGAGTACAAGGTGCGCCGGAGGTCCAGGTCAGACTTCTGGATGGAGTAGGCCAGGACCTCATGGATGCCGGAGCTTTCGTCTCCGATTAGGTCGGGCCGGAACAGAAGCTCTGGAGCTCGGAACCTGGCCGGTCCAATCTGGAAAAGAGTCACAGTTTGGAGTCAGGATGGAGAGGAACCTTCAGAGGAACCTTCAGAAGAAGCTTCAGAGGAACCTTCAGAAGAAGCTTCAGAGGAACCTTCAGAGGAAGCTTCAGAGGAACCTTCAGAGGAACCTTCAGAAGAAGCTTCAGAGGAACCTTCAGAGGAAGCTTCAGAGGAACCTTCAGAAGAAGCTCAGCTTACTTACATTTAATGTGCTTCCATCAGGGAGGACGTACTGGGCCTTCTCTGTCTCTAAAGTCTCGTCCTTCTGGGGGTTGAGGGACAGGTAGCAGTGTCTCTGGGGACGTAAACAAACAAACAGAGCCATGAGGCTTCTGGGTCAGAGCTGGATCAGGGTCCTGGTCTGGGGGCGGAGCGGGGCCTCACCTCTTTGACGGTGCGGACCACCTCAAACTCAGCCGAGGTGTTGAAGTTGTATCCTTCCTTGCGCAGCAGCAGGCGCAGATATCTGGAGATGTCCCGCCCCGCGATGTCCACACGCATGATGGAGTGAGGGATGGCAAAGCCCTCGTAGATCGGAACCACGTGGGTCACGCCGTCGCCCGAGTCCAGAACCACGCCGGTGGTGCGGCCTGTGGCGTACCTGAGGGGGGGGGGGGACATGTCAGGCTGTGGCTCATCAGAGAGAGAGAGAGAGAGAGAGAGAGAGAGAGAGAGAGAGAGAGAGAGAGAGAGAGAGAGAGAGAGAGAGAGAGAGAGAGAGAGAGAGAGAGAGAGAGAGAGAGAGAGAGAGAGAGAGAGAGAGAGAGAGAGAGAGAGAGAGAGAGAGAGAGAGAGAGAGAGAGAGAGAGAGAGGCTTACAGGCTGAGGACGGCCTGCATGGAGATGAAGAGCGCAGGAACGTTGAAGGTCTCAAAGAACACCTCAGCAGCCTTCTCTCTGTTCTTGGTGGGGTTGAGTGGCGCCTCAGTCAGCAGCACCGGGTGCTACAGGGAACAGACACACGGTGAGGAAGGAGCACAGGTGCATGCTGGGAGCACAGGTTCATGCTGGGACCTCAGATCCTGGCTCACCTCCTCAGAGAAGGTCTGCAGCTGCTCCTTGGAGTAGACGTACTGCCAGATCCTCTCCATGTCGTTCCAGTCAGTCACGATGCCGTGCTCCATGGGGTAACGGACAGAGAGCAGGCCCCGGTGCTCCTGGGGAACGAGGGACCAGGGGAGAGCAAGGTGCCGTCACTCAACCACCAGGGAATGACACATGCTGGACTGTGTGTGTGTGTGTGTGTGTGTGTGTGTGTGTGTGTGTGTGTGTGTGTGTGTGTGTGTGTGTGTGTGTGTGTGTGTGTGTGTGTTACCTCAGCCTTAGGCCCGATGAACAGGTCTCCCTCCAGGGCTCCAGCCATCACCCGTACATGCTTGGGACGCCCCACACTGCAGCACACAACAAACACACACACCAGTCAGGCTCAACACAAACAGAGGTCAGGACCCATGATGTGGATACAGCTGCTGCATCATCATCATCTTCATCATCATCAGCTGGCTGTGATGAAATGAGAGGAGCGATCACATCCCAGTGAGGAGACGAACCTGAGCTGACAGAGAGAACACGCCAGCACCTGTGTGTGTGTGTGTGTGTGTGTGTGTGTGTGTGTGTGTGTGTGTGTCTGTGTCTGTGTGTGTCTGTGTGTGTTTGTGTGTGTGAGCTACTTACTAGTTTGGGAAACAGTATTTGGGGATCTGGTCACCTGCAAAACCAGCTTTGATGACCCCTGACCCCTGCAGAAAGACAGAGACAAACCCTTCAGTTGACAGTGTGTGTGTGTGTGTGTGTGTGTGTGTGTGTGTGTGTGTGTGTGTGTGTGTGGTTGGTCATAAGACTCAGCCGGGGGCAGCAGTCACCAGCTTCATGTCTTCATGTCTTCCTCAGATTCTTTGCCAGGCTCAGCTTCAGTATCAATCCGCTGTTAGTGACTCATATTGATCACTGATTGGTTAAGGACCAAGTATGAGGAGAGAACGGAAGTGTAAAGGATAACTGTATAAACTCTAATCTTTGTGCTAGGGATGATTCAGCTTCTCTTAGCAGTAGTTGTCATAACAACATCTATAAAGAGATAAGAACTGAAGATCAGCGAACATTACGAGCTTATAAAGCTGAGACCTGAAACCGAACATCGGAACCGACAGAGAGTGTGTGTGCGTGCGTGTGCGCGTGCGTGTGTGTGTGTGTGTCTGGACGCTGCATGACGGCTAACAGCCCCACAGCCCCGCGCAGCTACGAGCCGGTCCGTCCTCTCCGTCTCTTTAGCTCATGTTTCGGTTACATTCAGATGGCCGACATGTTGTTACTGCTGGCGCGGTGCTGACTTCAGCCTATAGATTCTTTACATTTCACCGGATGTGTCTACATTAGCATCAACACAATGCCTAAGCTAGCAGCTAGCCGCTAGCCGCGGCCTCGGCTTGGGTGTGGATGATGACATCATCATACTTACGTTATCAATCACCACGGGCTGGTTCGCTAAAATGTCATAGGACTCCATGACGGTTTGCTCCTGGTGGTCGTTAATTCAGCTCGGTGCGTGTGTTCCTCTCCGTTCGGCCCGTAGATCTGGATGAAGCGGCCCCGTCACTGCTCTGCACTCTGCCGTCTCGACGCCGCCGCTCCTCGGTGCTGTGGGCGGGGCCCTCGCCGCTACCACAACATCCTCATCGCCGCAGCGTCCCTCCGGCTGACGGGGCAGCTAGCCAATCACAGAGCCGAGACGGAGGCGCGTGCTCTGACGGACAGGACGTTCGGCCAATCACCGAGCAGGGAAGAGGAAGCCGCGCGTCGCTGTGCTGCTGTCAAATATCCTCGTTTTGTGCTTTGGGGAACAGTTGAATGTTGTTTTCTCACATTATATATTCAGTCACAGCAACCAGCAGCAGATCACGTTAATTTATATGAAGAATGATATGGGAATAAACAGGAAACGGCCAAGAGACCGGACGGCAGTGGAAATTAACCCTTTATACTCCACAATAGAAACGTCATCTTTCATCGTATCATTGTTGCAGTTTGACGCTTGCGTAGTGCATTTTCAATTTCTGCTACTTAGAGAAAGAATACTGTCACGTTATTAACACTACATATGCATCTTGTATTGTTTATGTGTTGCTGTGATTTAAGATAAAAATTGCTGTAACAAATCATTTCCTATCTACGTATCTATTGAACAATCGAATTATCTATAACAACAGGAAAACATATTTAATTATTATTTAATCATTTAATTCAATTATGTCGATCATTTGTCAAAATCCGATGACACTTGATGCAACAGGAAGCAGCTTCACCACCGACCAATCAGAAAGCGGCTTGAGTGAAACGGGGCGGATTTACCGGAAACTGCTGTGGCTGTCAACAACAGAGAACCGAAGTAAGTAGCACGAGCGCTGAAACTAACGAAGGAAGCTCGTCGTGTGTACGTGCAGGTGCGTGATAATGTCATGATAATGTCGTGATAATGTAACAATGTCCCCTCAGCTGTCAACCGACTGCGCTGTTTGTGTTGTTTGCTGTAAGTCAGCGCTGCTGTCTGTCTGTAGCTAGCTAGCTAAAGCTCAGGTATGTCCTATCCTGAGGTGTTAGCACGCGCGAGCTGCTAGCAGGTCAAGTTTACCACAGACAACAACACCACCACCACCAACAACAACAACAACAACATGTCACTTATGAATCAGTTTGGCATTACGTCAGAAGAGAGACGTGCTGTTTGTCTGTTAGTTGCTCTTTTGCCTTGAGTTATTGCGCAAGCACTGGGACGAGAGGTTTCATTTTCAGACTGAGTTTGATGTTTGGGATTAAATGAAAGTTAGGATCAAACTTTATTAGCCTTTATTTGATTTAGAATAGAACCTGCTGATTATATTCTCAAGATATATCAGCAATATCTTAAGGTCCTATACAAATAAAGATTTTTATTATTCTTTCATGTTTGTTTGTTTCATGTCAACATTTTTTGCGTTATAGTAATTATGTCTCACTTTGTTGTTTTTGTGTGGCCATAAGTTAATGAGTAAGTGTGTGTGTGTCTGTGTCTGTGTCTGTCTCAGGCTTGTCCCATGAGAGCAGCTGAGGCAGCAGAGCCGTGTGACTGTCATGGCCTCTGCACCGGAGCAGCCTGAGAAGTAAGATCATGATATCATCACACACACAGGGCTCTACTGTAAAGCTAAAGAACTTTGATCAGTCAGTGATAATGTGTGTGTGTGTGTGGGTGTGTCACCCAGACACTGCTGGGTGTGTTTTGCCACTGAGAGAGAGGACCAGGGTGCAGAGTGGGTGAGCCCCTGCAGGTGTAAAGGCTGCACCAAATGGATCCACCAGGCGTGTCTGCAGCGGTGGCTCGATGAGAAGCAGAAAGGAAACAGCGGCGGAGCCGTCAGCTGTCCACAGTGCGGCACCGAATACCAGATCATCTTTCCAAAGATGGGCAAGTGAAAGCAAACACAGGAAAGATTACAGCCAAGTTCATACGCTAACACCGTACACGCTGATTGAGCACCACTTGGGGCCGACCACACTGAGCTGCACACACGCACAAGTCCACCATAACTTTGTTGTCCGTCTAACTTCTTCTTCAGGTCCGCTGGTCTACTTCCTCCAGCAGGTGGACCGGGTTCTGTCACGGGCGAGTCCCTTTGCAGCCGTGGGCGTGGTGGTCGGTACGGTGTACTGGTCAGCTGTCACGTACGGAGCCGTGACCGTCATGCAGGTGTGCGGGGCTGATGGGTTAAAGAGTAATGAGCCGTGTTCTGAGCTGCGGGGGTTTTAACTTCTGCCCGTGGCTCTGCAGGTCGTAGGTCATAAGAAGGGTCTGTATGTGATGGAGCGAGCCGACCCCCTGTTCCTCTTGATGGGCCTGCCCACCATTCCTGTGGTGTTGGTCCTGGGCAAGATGATCCGCTGGGAAGACTACATCGTGAGAGTGTGGCAGAGATACTCCTACAAACGGCCCCCAGGTTAACACAGACACACACACGTTGTTTGCTCTGGCCGCCCCCAGATGGACTCCTAACCCCTAACCATGCACCCTCTCTCAGACGATAGCCGCTATCTGCCTCGTATCCCAGCTGAGGGTCCCAGTGCAGGAGACCACCTGTCTGTGTCCAGGACTCTGTGTGGAGCCCTCATCTTACCCACCATCGCTAACCTGGTGGGAAGGCTCCTCTTCAGACGGGTCTCCTCTAACCTGCAGCAAACCGTCCTGGTAAATGTGCTAAACTAATCTGCTCTCCACACTCTGCATCCTGCTAGGTGCGTTTGATTGACCCGCCTCTCTCCTCTTCCTGTGCAGGGCGGCATAGCGTTTGTGGTGATCAAAGGTATGTTTAAAGTCTACTTCAAACAGCAGCAGTACATCATTCAGGCCAACCGGCACATCCTCAACTACCCTGAGAGAGACGGACAGAGCGAGACGGGAGAGGAGGACACGGAGGACAGCGGCAATGAATAATTCATCCCAAACTCCAGGCAGGGATGAGAACGCGGTGTAGAACATTTCCCCAGAATCAGAACATAAAGCAGGAATAGAAGCTGTGGTGAGTGACGGCGTGAAGAGGACAAAGGCTAAGCAATAACATCATCACGGGGCCAACCAGCATCTGATCCATCGGCCCTGTCTGAGCGCAGCATGTGGAGGAATAAGCCAGCGATGCCCTGTTGCACAAAGGGGGGGTGGGTGGGGTAAAGTTAGACATAAAGATGTAAATGTGGACGGGATCGACCACATGCGTAAGCTCATTGAATTATGTCCAACCACTGCAGTGTGGCTTTAATGTCCATAAGATCAAAGAGCCGGCGGTCTCACAGGCTTATATCTTTATTGTTTTTCAGTTATCTGGAAGAAAACGAATGTCTGGGCGTTCCTAGTTGTATTGCACTGAGCGAGCAGTGAAGATTTGAGGGTTTGATTCACTTGTTGCACTTACTTTTGTGGCTTGTTGCTACGTTTTAACGCAGAGGGGCTCAATCTTTGGTTCTGGCCCCCATGTGATCCCTTCATTAGCAGATACACAGCGACTGTGATGTAATGTCTCAAATAGATCAAATGATTATCATTATTATTATTATTATATCATCTTAATTTGAGCTCTCTCTGGAACATCAAATACAGAATGTTTGTCACACTGGACACGTGGATGTGCATCGCTGTGAAGAGAAGAAGAAAGCACATCCTGTTTATTTAGTTTTTGGAGCTGTGTCCTCTTCTTCTGCTGAGATTGACAGGCACAGGTTCCTTTGTGTCAGTGAAGCTCTGATTGTATGTCGGGGTGGATGAATGATCGGTGTAATAAAGCTCTTTGTAAAACAAACGTCTCTTCATAATTGTTTAAAGGAATAATGGACGTAAGACAAAAGTTAGAGGGTGTGACTGTTTACATGTGTATGTGCAGGTTAAAGTGTCGCTGCTACAGCATTACGTCATATATTACGTCATGCAGTCAAGTGACAGATACACTGAAGAACACCGACAGATATAGAAAAAGTAGAAATTTGTAATGCATTTGAATTGAGTTCTTTTTAACATGACGAACATGTAAACGATCATGTTTGCGTGTGTTTCGTTCCCTGGTGGACTCGTGTGTGGTTTAAATCATATATGTTTGCTTGTCCATTTAACGATTTAAAACCTAGACTGCATGGTGATGGGCTACATGCCACGCCCACTCTACTCAGCGATTGGCTATTGGGTATTTTGTCTAAGCAGCTGATAGGTAGGTGTGTTTTGTCGAAGCCGCTGATTGGCTGCTTCCGCTGTGACGCTCCAGAGTTGTAGCGGGCTCAAACAGGAAGCAGCAGATTTGTTTTGCTAAATCGCGTTTTAAAATGTCTCGAGTATAAACACACTCTGGGCGGTTTGTTGTGAATGCCGCCATGAGGAGAGTCACTCTGTTTGTGAACGGGACGGCTTCAAATGGAAAGGTGCGCTGCCACACACACACACGGGGACCCGAGGGGCTAATGTAGCTGCTAACGTTAGCCTCGGTGCTGCGTCATGTATGTGCTGCGGCTTCATGTATGTGCTGCGGTGACGTCATGTATGCCCTCTCAGGTGGTGGCTGTTTACGGCTCGATGGACGACCTGCTGTCGGTTGCCAGTTCGAAGCTGCGAATCAGAGCCTCTAGTGTTTACAACGGGAACGGCGGCCTGATCGACGACATGGCGCTGATCCGGTGAGACAGCGACGTGTTTACATGGTTACATGTTTACATTGTTACATGTTATAGCAACATGGAGCACATATGAGCACAAGTTCACTCCTTTATTTGTCAAACTGACGTGTATTTTTTTCTTTTTAAATTGATGTGTTATTTTTCTGTTTTTCCATTTTTTTTGTGTCGTTATTTATTTGACTTTTCTATGATCTTATTTTCTGTTATGTCTTTGCTTTGATTCAGCTTTTTATCTTTTAATAGTAATACTTGTTTTCTTCCTTCTGTCGTTCCTCTGATATTGTGTAAAGTAATCAGGATCCTGTGTGTGTGTGTGTGTGTGTGTGTGTGTGTGTGTGTGTGGTTGTGTGTGTGTGTGTGTGCAGAGACGATGATGTGTTGTACATATCAGATGGAGATCCATTAGAAGGTAAGAACATGAAGTACACTGAAGTTACTGTGCTGCAGTGTGAACAGAAACGCCAAACACACTGATATTAGCTCCAGGTCAAAGTGTTTGTGTGTGTGTGTGTGTGTGTGTGTGTGTGTGTGTTCTTGTGCAGAGCCCCAGGGGGCGCTCAGGGGCTCAGACGGAGGTCAGGCTAACACCGACTGGCTCACACTCAATGTGGGCGGCCGCTGCTTCACCACCACCAGGTAGATATGGCAGAGGAGTCACCTGACCTCACATGGACCCTGACTAAGCTGTGTGTGTGTGTGTGTGTGTGTGTGTGTGTGTGTGTGTGTGTGTGTGTGTGTGTGTGTGTGTGTGTGTGTGTGTGTGTGTGTGTGTGTCCTCAGGAGCACCCTGGTCAGTAAGCAGCCTGAGAGCATGCTGGCCCACATGTTCAGAGAAAAAGGTGATGTCACCAACCAAGCCTTCTGTACCTTCACTTTACACTCACGCACATGTTTAAGTTCTGTGGTGGCATTTTGTTTCCCTGTGTGTGTGTGTACGTGTGTGTGTGTGTGTACGTGTGTGTGTGTGTGTGTACGTGTGTGTGTGTGTGTGTGTAGACGTCTGGGGGAACAAGCAGGACTCTCAGGGGGCCTACCTGATAGATCGCAGCCCAGACTACTTTGAGCCCATTCTGAACTACCTGAGACACGGACAGCTCATCATCAACGACGGCATCAACCCACTCGGTACCTGAGCCTGTGTCCCTCACCTCTGTGTCCCTGTGTCCCTCACCTCTGTGTCTCTGTGTCCCTGTGTCCCTCACCTCTGTGTCCCTCACCTCTGTGTCCCTCACCTCTGTGTCCCTCACCTCTGTGTCCCTGTGTCCCTCACCTCTGTGTCTCTGTGTCCCTCACCTCTGTGTCCCTGTGTCCCTCACCTCTGTGTCTCTGTGTCCCTCACCTCTGTGTCTCTGTGTCCCTCACCTCTGTGTCTCTGTGTCCCTCACCTCTGTGTCCCTCACCTCTGTGTCCCTCACCTCTGTGTCCCTGTGTCCCTCACCTCTGTGTCCCTGTGTCCCTCACCTCTGTGTCTCTGTGTCCCTCACCTCTGTGTCCCTGTGTCCCTCACCTCTGTGTCTCTGTGTCCCTCACCTCTGTGTCTCTGTGTCCCTCACCTCTGTGTCTCTGTGTCCCTCACCTCTGTGTCCCTCACCTCTGTGTCCCTGTGTCCCTCACCTCTGTGTCCCTGTGTCCCTCACCTCTGTGTCCCTCACCTCTGTGTCCCTCACCTCTGTGTCTCTGTGTCCCTCACCTCTGTGTGACAGACAGGTGAGAGTTGTGTTATTTCTCCCTGTAGGTGTGCTGGAGGAGGCTCGCTTTTTTGGTATTGAACAGCTGGCTGATCAGCTGGAGACCCTGATAAAGGTGTGTGTGTGTCTTTGTGTGTGTGTCTCTCTTTCTTTGTGTATGTGTGTGTATCGTTGTGTTCCACCTGCTGCCTCTGGTCTCTCCTGCAGTCGTCTCAGCCCCCTGACGATCACTCACCTCTGACCCGGAAGGAGTTCATCAGATTCCTGTTAGCAACAACCACCAAGTCAGAGCTGCGCTGTCAGGTACACACACACACACACACACACACACACACACACACACTCCTCCTGTGTGATGGATCCTGAAGCATGTGTTGGTTTACCTGTCAGGGCCTGAACTTCACCGGGGCGGATCTGTCTCGTCTGGATCTGCGCTACATCAACTTCAAGATGGCCAACCTGAGGGGCGCCAACCTGACCCACGCCAACCTCAGCGGGGCCAATCTGGAGCGGGCTGACCTGTCCATGGTCTGTCTGGATGTGAGTCCTGTTCAGTCCTGCAGGCCTCGTTGGACCTGCAGTGTGTGTGTGTGTGTGTGTGTGTGTGTGTGTGTGTGTGTGACTGTACGGCGTCACGGCGGAGGGGGTCAGAGGAGCTTAGCGTGTGTGTGTGTGTGTGTGTGTTTCAGGGGGCCAACCTGCAGGGCGTGAAGATGCTGTGCACCAACGCTGAAGGAGCGTCTCTGAGGGGCTGCAACTTTGAAGACCCCGCTGGGATCAAAGCCAACCTGGAGGGTGAAGCGTCCCGTCTCTCTTTATGTTTACGCCCGGCCCGCGGGTTGGGAGCGCTGTGTGAACGTTTGTGCCCGCATTCCCAGGAGCCAATCTGAAGGGCGTGGACATGGAGGGGAGCCAGATGACGGGCATCAACCTGAGGGTGGCCACGCTGAAGAACGCCAAGCTGAAGAACTGTAACCTGAGGGGCGCCACGCTGGCCGGGACCGACCTAGAGGTGAGCGCCGGAGCTTTGCCGCCGCCGCCGCTTCCTGTCCCGCTCATTCTGGATCCGCTTTGTGTTGCAGAACTGTGACTTGTCGGGATGTGACCTGCAGGAGGCGAACCTGAGGGGCTCCAATGTGAAGGGGGCCATCTTTGAGGAGATGCTGACGCCCCTGCACATGTCTCAGAGCGTGCGCTGACCCCGCCCCCTCCTCACTGAGCCAATCAGCATCACCAAAGCTGCGTGTGGCGCCGAGCCGATCGCAGGTTAGACTTCACAACGTAGATCGTCGCCTTGGTTTGGTATTGACGATTTTTGCTCCCATGACGATGGCAGTCTGTTTGTTTACACCTACGTCAAATAAGTCTGTTTGGATTCAAGTGGAATGAACATCGTTACAATGACATCATCATGAGTGGAGTGAGTAACACACTGACTCACTCGGGCGTTTACATGTTTCCCTCAATCACTCTACCAAAGTCCAAAGAAACTCCTGGACCTGGACCTGGACCTGGACTTGGATCTGGATCTGGACCTGGACCTGGATCAGGTTTAGGGTTTCTGGTGTGTCCATCTGTCGGCTCTCCTCCTGCTCTTTAAGGCTCATGATCAAAGTAAACCTGCCGACAATCAAACAGACAAACCAGTGTGTGTGAGTGAACACGTGTGGAGGGTCCCCCAGCCCCCCGGCCTCACCTACATGAGAGAGGGAGGGTCTGTACTGTCCTTCACTCAGCATGAACCTCCCCCTGGCTCCTGTATCAAACACACACTCCTTCTCCTCACTGTGGCACGCTGACAGGACGTCGCTCCTCTGAGTCACAGTAAGGATCAGTGAGTGTGAAGACGTTTGGTGTGCTGTGACTCCTTCACCTCCATGAGGACCTGCAGGGTCTTCACTCACTGAGGCGTCCAGGGTCTGAAGGCTCCAGTCTGAAACACTGAGCTGTTACTTTGTCGTCATGGTGACGGATGTGTGTTTATACACGGGATGTCTCTTTTGGTTTGTGTTAACAGGAAGCAGAATTATCAAAATCTATATTTCATTCCATCTCAAAGTTCCATATAAATGTTCTTTATGTGACTTAAAGATCATGGGTGTTTATTTAAAGGGTTTCTACTATAAAACCACAGAGATGTTCAACTGGAAAGAGTCTTTGTTGTTTGTGCTGAGCTGCAGTCACACACACACACACATACGCACACACACACACACACACACACCTGCTGCAGTATTCAGAGCTCTTTGTTTACTTTAAACTCAGCCTGTAGTTTTTTTTCTGGATCGCTCAGTTTGTCATTTATCAAACCAAAGCAGTGAGGCTGTTACACCCTGAGGCTCCAGCAGGGGGCAGCGTTGCCCGTGAGCAGCTCAGACTTCACTGCACACCGCAGCAGCGTGCAGCAGCGTGAACACGTCGGTCTGTCTGCAAGCAGGAGGAGGAGGAGAAGAAGAAAACAGGGCTAATGACGTCATCCCTGTTACAGCTGCTGTTTACTATACAGCTTTGACTCCAGAGAGAAACAAATCAGTGCTTTAGCTCCGTTATGAGACTGGAGCCAAACCTTCACTGATTGGTTCCACATGATGTGGACGCTGCTGTGACCCTGATGAGGCTCAGGTCAGCTTCCTGCCTCTCTAAGAGACAAACCTGTGGAGGACGCAGGACTGAAAACCAT
>NW_027467272.1:2500-40000 GCF_046128005.1 Genypterus blacodes | reverse complement strand
TGTGTGTGTATAGGGGGGATGTTATTTATAAAAAGTCAAAGTCAAGGAATTCCTCCTTTGCTTCCTTTCACACTGACGTCACCGTAATAAAACTGAAGCCTCTTCATGTGTGCGTGCGTGTGTGTGTGCATGTGTGCGTGTGTGAGCTACACACTGCAGGGGGTCACAGAGCAGCCAGCACATGGTGATCAGGTAGAGACGAGATGAACGTGTTTGTGTGTGTGCTGCAGCCTGAAACACACACATGCTGCATTCTGGCGCCAGGTGTGTGTGTTTGTATGTGTGTGTGCTCCATATGTGTGACTGTATTAAATATGTCCTCATTGTACTTAAGAACACCCTCAACCACACACGTGCTGCACGTGTGTGTGTGTGTGTGTGTGCGGCTGTAGAGGCTGGTAGCTTAAAGCCCTTGACCATGAAGATAAAATGACTGCTTAGTAAAACTCAAAGCTTAGAATGAAATGTTTTATGCTCTGAGGACATTTTACTTTTTTAGTATTTATTTATCTTAGACATTGTCAGTGAAATACTTATTTTTATTCATTTTTATTTTGTGTTATTTTCCTTTATCCTTTTTTTTCCTCTTGATTTCCAGTTTTTGGGATTTATTTTGTATTTTTCTCATGATGGTAAAATTCCTCTGTAATGAAGTTTGATTAGTGAAGCGTCAGTGTGAGGACGAGTTCACACCCAGCTGGAGATGAAGAGGGACACATGGTGACTGGGGGAGGGGAGGGGGGGTCTGAGTGTGTGAGGGTGTGTGTGTGTGTGTGAGGGGGGGTGAAGCCTCAATGTTATGTTTGACATCTGACCTGACAAATGTTGAGGTGTGTGTGTGTGTGTGTGTGTGTGTGCGTGTGCGCACACCTGAACTTCACTCGACACCTCATCCATCCGTCCTTAAATGCATCACAAAGGTCCCTGAATGCAGCTCGTCCATGTCTCCCTGTCCTGACCCGTCCATGTCTCTGTCCTGACCCGTCCATGTCTCTGTCCTGATCCGTCCATGTCTCTGTCCTGACCAGTCCATGTCTCTGTCCTGACCCGTTCCTCCGTCTTTGTGTCTCAGTTTGTTCTGGACGTTTCTGCTGCAGCCGCGATGTTTCCCTGCCGCTCTGTCCGCCTGTGGTCCTGCATCCTGCTGCTGCTCCTGCTGGTCCAGCTTCCCCGGGTCCAGTCCAGACCGGCCACAGAGGACACGGACACAGGTGAGTGTGTGTGTGTGTGTGTGATGCCTGTATGGCTCCTGTGTGTGTGGTGGTTCTGGCGGCGTCTTGCTGTGTGCTGGTGTTGAGCACATGTTTAGCTCAGATGCTACACAGACCACAAACACGTGCTGGAGCGTCTGACCTTTGACCCCTGAGCTTGACTGGATTACCACCAGAGTAGAGTGGATCACATAAACCAACGCTCATCAATACATCAATGTGGATCCTTCAGCCCTGTAATGAGCTGATGGTTGATTATTATAATCCTCCCTCCTTCCTCCCTCCCTCCCTTCCTTCCTCCCTCCCTCCCTTCCTTCCTTCCTTCCTTCCTTCCTTCCTCTTGTCTCCTTCTTGTCTCTGCTGTCGTCTTCATATTCTTGAGACTTAATCCTTCAAAATGTCTAAAACTTTCCAATGACCTAAATTTCTTAAGAAGGAAAGTGACGTGTGGCTGCTTTGGGACTGTTGCTGGTGAAGCTGAGGGTGTGGCTGTGGGGGGGGGCGTGGCTGTGGGGGCGTGGCTCTGGCAGTGCGGTGTTGGGCCTGTGTATCCTGTCCAGATGCACAGATGTGTTATTGCTCAGGCTGGCTGTGGGTAATCAAGTCAGCAGAAGTGTGTGTGTGTGTGTGTGTGTGTGTGTGTGTGTGTATGAGCATGTGTGTGTGTGAGCGAGCATGTGTGTGTGTGAGCGAGCGTGTGTGTGTGTGTGCAGTCGCAGCATCTGGATCCCAGCTGAGTTCATGTGATACTGTTGTTTTTCAGCCTGTAAATTCTTGCGTTTCACTCAAATTGAACGTCTCCGCTCTGCTCGGCTCTCGGCTCAGATGGAGGTCGGGCTGGTTGAGTCTAAACCGCCTCCCTCCCTCCCTCCCTCCCTCTCTGCTCTCTTACACATGTGATCTTCACTGAGTTCTCTGAATTGGGCTGGGCTGTGAGATAAGAGAACATTCCTGCAGCCTGATTAGAGTCACAGCTCTGATGTGTTTAGATCCACCAGCTTCCTGCGGCTGAGGACCTGTGAGCATCAGGAGACGCCTCTGCTCTGTCTGCTCTGTCTGCTGGTTTAGTGGAGACGTCTTCTGTCTGCCTGTTGTAGGACTGGAGAGCTTAAAGGCTCATTAGATTACATTACATTACATTACAATCATTTGGCAGACGCTTTTATCCAAAGCGTCTTACATTATATTACCACCCTTCGCAGAGGGGGGAGCAATTGAGGGTTCGGTGCCTTGCTCAGGGGCACCTCGGCAGGGGCTCGAACCAGCGACCCTCCGGTTCCCAAGCGGAAGCACTACCCACTGAGCCACTGCCTCATTCACAGTGACTCTGTGGGTCAGAGGTCAGAGGTCAATCTGCTGCAGGGTCTCTGGTTTGCCCAACGAGGAAATCCACTCACTCACTCACTCTCTTGTTGTTAAGCTGATGCTGTGAAGTCGTCTGAAGATGAGGAGGATGACGAGTCTTCCTCAGAGGAGAACAAGCCGTCTAACGAGCTCTCCACCAGCAGTGAGAAGCTCCAGCGTGAGTCTGCCTGCCTTTACTCTTCTTCTTCTGTGGTGGACACATGAACCTCACTGACCTTCTCTCGCCCTCTGCTCTTCCTCCTCAGCTCTGGCGCCTCAGTGGGTCACACCAGAGAAGATGAAGAAGCAGCTCCACGCCGTCCCCACCAGCAAGACGGTCAAATTCCGATGCCAAGCGACGGGGAGTCCCGCTCCCTCGCTGCGCTGGTACAAGAACGGGCGGGAGTTCAGGAAGGACCAACGCATCGGAGGCTTCAAGGTGCGAGTCGACCGTCCATCGCTCAGCGCCGCATCACGGATGAGGCAGGAACATGTGTTCATCATGTGTGCTGTTGCTTGGATACCGTATGAGCCTTTGCCTGAACCTTTCAGATCAGAGACCACCTGTGGACCCTCATCATGGAGTCGGTGGTCCCGTCCGATAAAGGAAACTACACGTGTGTGGTGGAGAACCAGCACGGCAGCCTGAGACACACCTACCTGCTGGACGTCATGGGTAAGACTGGACCGGCTCTCCTGTTCCCTGGGCGGCGGGACTTTGGAGTGGGATTCAAACCGTTTGCGTGTTGTTGTTCCAGAACGTTCCCCGCACAGGCCCATCCTGCAGGCCGGCCTCCCCGCCAACCAGACCGCCGTGGTGGGCGGCGACGTGGAGTTTGTGTGTCGCGTGTACAGCGACCCGCAGCCGCACATCCAGTGGCTCAAACACATCACCATCAACGGCAGCAGGGAGGCGCCGGACGGACACCCGTACGTCCTCGTCCTCAAGGTAGGACGGACCACAGCGTCTCAAGAGACGCCGCCATTAGCTAGACCTTCTTCACCACATAGCTGCACGGCCTTGTGGGAAATGTAGTCACACACACATTCCAGTCATTGTAACATCAATCAGTTTGGTTGACCTCCACGTTGGTAAACATGAGGCGAGTCCTCCTCCCCTGATCGACCTGTGGTTCCTCCCTTCTGGCGGCTCAGTCGGCATGGCGACGGACCGAAGGAGCTCCGGCTGCGTGGTTTGTTGCTTCTGGCACGCAGCCAAGAGCCGAGCACGCTACATGTATGTTTTTCCCTCCGCAAGGAAATGGAGAACAATGAGGAGTTAAGTATAGAACAGAAGTCGGAGAGAAGCAGCATGAGGTCCAGGAACAGTGGAGATGTGAGGAGAAGCTCAGGACCTGATGTTCTGCTCTGATCTCCACACCTCTCCTCTCTCAGACTGCAGGTTTGAACACGACAGATAAGGAGATGGAGGTTCTGACGCTGAGGAACTTGTCTGTGGATGATTCTGGAGAGTACACGTGTCTGGCTGGGAACTCCATCGGCGTCTCTCATCACTCTGCCTGGCTCACAGTGGTCGAAGGTTCGTGATGGAGATCTGAAACACAAAATATGTTCTGTCAATTCCAACCAAAAATCTGATTTGTTCAGAACTCAAAACCTTTGTTCCATGTCTGTGCTTAGACCTACCACCCTCCCCGGTGCCTTCTCAGACCTACCTGGAGATCTTCATCTACTGCCTGGGCTTCTTCCTCATCATCATCCTCGCTGCCATAGCGATCGTCTGCAGGTTCTACTGTGCTCCAAAGAAAAGTGACTTCAACAGTCCGCTGGGGGTCCAGAAGTTAGCAAAGAGCATCCCTCTGAAGAGACAGGTGCTTCCTATGACTTTGACTTTGAATAGACCCTTGTGTTGTTCCTCCTTCATGCTCCTCCTTCATGTTCCTCCTTCATGTTCCTCCTTCACGCTCCTCCTTCATGTTCCTCCTTCACGCTCCTCCTTCATGTTCCTCCTTCATGTTCCTCCTTCACGCTCCTCCTTCATGTTCCTCCTTCACGCTCCTCCTTCATGTTCCTCCTTCATGTTCCTCCTTCACGCTCCTCCTTCATGTTCCTCCTTCACGCTCCTCCTTCATGTTCCTCCTTCATGTTCCTCCTTCATGTTCCTCCTTCACGCTCCTCCTTCATGTTCCTCCTTCACGCTCCTCCTTCATGTTCCTCCTTCATGTTCCTCCTTCATGTTCCTCCTTCATGTTCTTCCTTCACGCTCCTCCTTCATGCTCCTCCTTCATGTTCCTCCTCCAGGTCTCTGTGGAGTCCACGTCCTCTCTGCAGTCTGGCATCTGTCTGATGCGTCAGTCACGTCTGTCCAGTGCCACGACCTCCATCCTGGCCGGCGTGTCGGAGTACGAACTTCCCTACGACCCTGCGTGGGAGCTTCACCGGGACAGGTAATCTTCGTCTCCTTCTCCTCCTCCTCCTCTTCCTCCTTCTTCCCCACTGACCAGGTTCTCCTCTTCCTCAGGCTGACGCTGGGGAAGCCTCTGGGTGAAGGCTGCTTTGGTCAGGTGGTGCTCGCTGAAGCTGTTGGAGTCGACAAAAACAAGCCCACTCGCCTCACCAAGGTGGCGGTGAAGATGCTGAAAGGTGAGGAAACATCTGAAAGATCTCATCACCAGGACTCAGTGGATTGTGCTGCTTGAATATAAACTTGCTGACCCTGATCTGTGCAGCCGACGCCACAGAGAAGGACCTGTCTGACCTCATCTCTGAGATGGAAATGATGAAGATGATTGGCAAACACAAGAACATCATCAACCTGCTGGGTGCCTGCACACGAGAAGGTGAGTGGAGATGATGTGCTGCCGGTCTGTGCTGAGCTGCTGAGGCTGACGGCTCTGCTGCTCCTCAGGTCCTCTGTACGTGGTGGTGGAGTACGCGTCTCAAGGGAACCTCAGGGAGTTCCTCCGCGCCCGGCGTCCAGCAGGACTGGAGTACTGGAGCGGCTCCAGGCAGGCTACCCTGGGCAGTCTGGAGGTCAGGGAGCTGGTGTCTGCAGCTTACCAGGTGGCTCGAGGGATGGCCTACCTCGCCTCCAAGAAGGTCAGTGGGCCAGATGCATGTGAGCTCCAACACGTGGAGGAGAGGAGGGACGGAGACCTTTCTCATCGGGTCATCTAGGTGTTGATCTCAGTAGGCGTGTTTGTTTCTGCTCTCTCTCTCTCTGCAGTGTATCCACAGAGATCTGGCAGCCCGGAACGTGCTGGTCACAGACGACAACGTGATGAAGATCGCAGACTTTGGTCTCGCCAGAGACATTCACCACATCGACTATTATAAAAAGACCACCAACGTAAGATATGAGCCTGAGGAGCTGCTGTGTGTCTGACATGTGGACCTTCTGACTTGTGGACCTTCTGACATTGGGACCTTCTGACATGTGGACCTCCTGACATGTGGACCTCCTGACATGTGGACCTTCTATTATGTGGACCTTCTGACGTGGGGACCTTCTGACTTGTGGACCTTCTGACATGTGGACCTTCTGACTTGTGGACCTTCTGACTTGTGGACCTTCTGACATGTGGACCTTCTGACTTGTGGACCTTCTGACTTGTGGACCTTCTGACATGTGGACCTTATCTTCACAGGGTCGTCTGCCGGTCAAGTGGATGGCACCTGAAGCTTTATTCGACCGCATCTACACACACCAAAGTGACGTGTGAGTGTCTGTTCATCATGAGCGGTGGTTGTGTGTGTGACTGGATGATGTAATGCTCTGTGATGATGCAGGTGGTCCTTTGGCGTCCTGCTGTGGGAGATCTTCACCCTGGGAGGCTCGCCGTACCCCGGGGTGCCTGTGGAGGAGCTCTTCAAGCTGCTGAAGGAGGGACACCGCATGGAGAAACCCTCAGCATGCACCCAGGAGCTGTCAGTATACACTCAGACTCACACACACTCACACACACACTCACACACACACTCACTCACTCAGAATTTCTTCCCTCCCTCATGTTTCATAGTTAAACAGTATAAACGTGCCTTAGTTTATTTACTCTCTAAGCAGCGAATGAAAGAAGTCAGTCAGATCTCAAAGGGTTAAAGAGGTCAAACTGATCCTGAGCTGAGATAAGAGCTCTGTGACCTCACGGCTGCTCTGTGACCTCACGGCTGCTCTGTGACCTCACGGCTGCTCTCTGACCTCTTGGCTGCTCTCTGACCTCTTGGCTGCTCTGTGACCTTTGACCAGGTACCTGATGATGAGGGACTGCTGGCACGCCGTCCCCTCACGCCGGCCCACCTTCCTCCAGCTGGTTGAGGACCTGGACCGCACGCTGTCCCTCGTGGCCAATCAGGTGAGACGTCCAGGTCACATGTTCAGGTTCACTTCAGCTGTGACTCTGAGTTGTCATATGAAGTCCAGATCTGGTCTGTGACCTCAGAGTCCTGATGAGAGAGGAACTTTAAACGTAGCTTGGTTCCATCTTGACTCCAGATCAGGAGAAGCTTTGAGAGTGGAGAGCTACTTTAAACTTGTAACAGCAGGTAGAGCCGTTTGTTTACTTAACCTCTGACCCGTCCCTGCAGGAGTACTTGGACTTGTCTGCCCCTCTGGTGCAGTACTCCCCCGTTGGCATGGATACGTACAGCTCCTCCGCCTCCCACCTCTTCACGTAGACGCCCTGGGACTTCCTCTCTGGGGTCGCCCTTTCCCCCCGCGTTTCCTCTTCCATGCTGGGCAGCGTTCCCCCCCCCCCCCCCTTCCCCTAAGAGGAGGAGGAGGAGGAGGAGGAACAGGTGGAGGATGAAGCTGCTTTGCTGTCGTTCCTCTGTAGCCGTGATGTGAAGAACAGCTGCTCGTCTCTGGACTGACGACCTCCAGCTTTCTGGCCCCCGGCGAGGCCTCAGGAAGCCACACACACACACACACACACACACACACACACACACTCCGACTCCTTCAGAAAGCCGAAAGACTGAACCAGCAGAGTTTGTGACCCGTTTCTGCTTTGTAACTATGATAATAATGTTTGTAAATGTTGTAAATGATAGTTTGTAATGTGGAACATCAGACTGGAATAATTCATCAAATTGAATAAACCAAAGACGTGAAGTGAATGAATTTATGACACATTTATGGATTTACTCCTCCGGTGTTTCCTGTATTTTATTCTGTTTTATAATTTGTTCTTTTCTTGTATTTATTTCTGTTGAGTCTTCTTCATGTAGCCAACGTGACGCCACAACTTTGCACTTACGCCTCCAAACGCTTTCAGATTAACTGTATTAAAAGTTTCAATATTACATCGACTTCGTGTGTGTGTGTGTGTGTGTGTGTGTGTGTGTGTGTGTGTAACTTTTAACTAAGTCACTCAGTTCTACCAAGCACTGCAAATGAGCGCCGTCTCAAAAACACAAGCTGAGCTGTGTCAGTTTGTCTGTATTATAAATGGGAGTAAACGGGGGAGGAAGTGATTAACCAGACAAGTACGTTCATACAAAAATTTGTGATCTGACATGTAAACATGCGTGTGTGTGTATGTCACACACACACACACGCACACGCATGTTTACATTCCTGAGTAAATGCATCTATGATCGCATCAACTGGACCCATTTACTTCAGTTTGAACTATTTTCAATGTAATTATGGAGTTTACATGTTTGAGATGTGACTTAATCCATGAATCTGTGGTTTAACGTGTAAACATGACATCAACATGAACACACACACACACACACACACCAGAGAACAGACAAGAGTCACTGTTTACCAACAGAAAGAACAAGTAAACCATCAGCCTGAACAGATGTGTGTGTGTGTGTGTGTGTGTGTGTGTGTGCTGTATAAAGTGATGGATGGTCTTAAGAGAAACTTGGCCGGAGTCTTTTCACCATCCATCACAGATCTCTGGACCCCACTCACACACACACACACACACACACACACACACACTCGGCCTCCTCTGGGCTGACAGCTTCTTGGCCGTGTTTCCTCCAGAGCCTGAGGCGGCGTTTCCTTCCTGTGCAGACGTGAGACAGGAAGCGTCGCGCTCAGTTTGGATCTTTCACGTTTCTGTCTGACGGCACAGAGACACAGGCGGCGTGCGGCGTTCTGTCTCACTGCAGGCACTCAGGTCACATGACTCCACTGACCTGTGACCTCACATGGACTTAAACCTTCAGGGTCGATTATCTCCTTTAGGACTGAAGTTAAAGGGGCAGGATGTGGGATTCAGACCCGGCCGGCCCGAGGCGTTTCATTGGCTCGTACCTGGACTCTGCTCTATGACTGTAAAGTCTGATCTGATCTGATCTAATCTCTCTTGGCCTCACTGCTTGGCTGCGACTGAAGGATTTGATATCAAGAAAAGGTCCTGAACCCCAGAGCAGCTCTTCATCCTGACCTCGTCCTCACGTTACATCACGCTCCTGCACACTGAAGGTAGTTTGATGTCTCCCTCTCAGCTCTACTGAGATCAGGTATGACATCACTCTTTACCGAGACCACCATTCAGTGTTCGGTCTCCATTTCAGACTTTGTCCCTGCCGAGGATGACAGGAGAACAGAACCAGAACACGTGGCAGCGTCTGATACCACACAGGACAGAGGGCGTCTGCTGGAGCGTTTCACTCCACCATCCGCTCTCTCACTTCCAAGAAACCCAGGATCATTCCCAGAAGCGGCCCACGGTGTCCCGGCGGGTCCTGGATTCTACATTAATCAAATCCAGGTGGGTTCTGTAAACACGGCGTGTTTTCTTAGGCTCGCTCCTTCACGGCTCTAATTCATGGACATGAGGGCCGTTAACGCCGCCATCTGCCCCGAGGCCCTGCTGTCAGAGGTGACGGCCTCACCTGCCCGTCACAGCCCCCTCGCCGAGGGGCCGGAAGCAGGGGGGGGGGAGGCTGAGGGGGGCGGGGTAATGGGCCTTAGCACCGAGGTGAGAGGACATTAGGGGCCAGCAGACACCTCAAGGGACAGATGGGCCAGAGATCCACACTGCTGTCACTTAACACCTCCTCAGCCAAAACACAACGTCTGAACAAACACAAACACACGTGTGGTGTGTGTGTGATTCTTTCCACAAACAACCATTCCACAAGCATGAGTGTATTGATCAGTGAGTCACGCTGTCGTCGCCGCTCAACTTCTCTGACTTCTTGAACCTGAATCTTCCTCATCTGTTGGCTCTACGTTCACATGTTTGTGCGAATCAGGAGCGTTGCTGTGATTGAGTTTCAGTCGGCACAGTTTGATGGAACTTGGATACACTTTAGTGTCGTGTTTGTTGTTGTGTAGCTTTTTATTTTAACTCTGTAGCGACCGGTCTGAACGTTCTGTCCTACAAAGTCTACTGCAACACTTTCTCCTGTCATTTTAATGTTTGTAATTCTTTGTGGTTCCTTCTCTTTGTGCCCATGAAGGGACTTGATGATGATGATGATGATGATTGCTCTGCTCTGCTCTGCTCTGTTCTGTTCTGATGGGGACACAATGAGAGGATCTTCTGTCTCATTGCGCCCTCTGGTGGTGATTGTTTGTAGCACGTCTCTGCGCAGAGTTTCAGTCTGACTCAGTTTGAGGCAGAGATGTGAGCGAGGTGCAGATGAAGGAGGAAGATCAAAGCTTTCATTTACTTCATCTTTATTACATTTTATGTGAGAAATAATTGACATAAATCACCAAACTGCATCATGTGACGGCGTCCAGCTCCAGGTGTGACCTCCCACTGTGACCTCTGACTGGAGAGCTCCACGGCCAGCATGGAAGCATCTCCTCTACTCTTCATCCTCACATTGGATTCAATATTTAACAACAGCCTGACAGCCTCATAAATTAACTTTATAACAAAATAAATATCCATGATGGTCTTTAACACTGCTGGCATCAAAACCACACAAAGCTCACAACTCCAGAGCGACCGAGCAATCTAAACCTTTTCCCCAAATAATATTAAATGTAATTATGACCCTGAATCAGCGTGTGAAGCGTGTGAGGCTCATCAGGAGGAAGCTGCGTGTGAAGGAGCATCAGGGCGGAGGACGCGTCTACTTGTCCTCCTTCAGCCCCGTCTCGCCCTCGTCCAGGCTTCTCTTGCGGGCGAACAGGTGGGTGGGGTCTCGGCCCCTGAAGCTGGGCTGGACTCTGAACACGGGCGTGTTCCTCCAGTTGGCCGGGTTGTTGTTTGTCCCCGCGATGGAGCCGGGGGTGCAGGGTTTGTTCTGGAGGAGCAGGAAGAAGGTCTCCATGTCCGGACCCAGCCTGGAGATCAGTCCGGCTCGGACCGAGGCCACCGTCTGCTCGTCGCACGCCAGCAGAGACTGCAGCAGCGTGCTGTAGTACCTGCAGGACCAGACACCAGAGAAGAAGAAACATCAGCAGGGAGCACAGGAGCTTCACACTCATCTGTGTTCTTCTTCTACTATCTGTCCTCACGATGTGTGTCTGCACAACTTCCTCTCAGCTACTCCACGTTACGGACCGACAGAGGTCAGAGGTCAACATGTGAGTCTGTGTCTAAGCTTCTGTCGAGGAGCTTTAGAGGCTCTAACACCTGATCATGGATCCATCAGGGTCCATCAGAGACCTACAGACCTGAAGAGGAGAAGGAGAACATCTACACACACACGGAGGGATACACAGAGGAACACATCAGTGTGTTTGCTTCATCCTGACCTGTTGGGGAAGTGACCGGGGACCTGCACGACCTCGCCGATGGCGTCCGGGTTGGTGCGAGCCACGGTGCAGATGTCCAGACTGGAGTAACACTCCTCCTGCACCTGCAGCACACACAGAACCTCAGCAAAGACCTGTGTGTGTGTGTGTGTGTGTGTGTGTGTGTGTGTGTGTGTGTGTCAATGAGTACGCACCTCCACGATCATCCTCTGGAAGATGTTACAGCGGCGGATTGTTTGGAAAACTTTGGCTGTGATCCCCTGGGCGATGCAGCGCAGACTGTCCTTTACAAAGGTCTTACCCTGAGGACACACACACACACACACACACACACACACACACACACGCTTACATCAGGGAGACATGGCACTGAGACACACACACACACACACACACACACACACACACACCTGCGTGTTGAAGGTGGCAGCCGTGTGCAGGAACAGCTCACAGATCTCGTGCATTCCGTCCGTGTCGCAGGTTGAGTTCTCCAGGCAGGCGAAGACGCCGCAGCCCACAGACACGGCGCCGCTCAAGCAGCGCGCCACGTCAGCTGCAGACAGAGCATATCCGAGCACGTTAGACACACACACACACACACACACACACACACACAGAGCCTCATCATCTGTGCTTGTTTCTCAAAAATCAAGCTGCACTAAACTGATGTGAGTGAACAGGAAGTGGAAGCAGGGGCGCACCAACAGGACGGGCAGGTGTCTGTCCGAGGCCCCCGGCTGCGAGCCAAGAAAGACTCTGACCTCCTGACCTTTACCTGACCTGACAAAGCTTCCTTGGAATCCCAAGTCAAAGACAAACTGCTACAACTACCAACTAACTGAGCTCAGCCTAACCGGCTCACACACTCACAGGGGCTGTTGGCGGAGAAGCGTGCCCGGCGCGGTGCAGCCTCCTCTGGCACGAGCTCGAAGCAGGCGGCGGTGCCCAGGAGGAAGAGGAGCAGCAGAGCGGAGCCGAGCGGCATGACGACGATGAAGAGGAGGAGGAGGATGAAGAGGCTGGACTGTCTGTGGGGAATGTTCCTGCTGATCCTGTCTGACCGGCCTGAGGTCCTCCGCCACTATTTATAATCAGAGCGACCAATCAGAGCGCAGAGGGGAGGAGGGGGGCCGGGGGCCGGGGGCCGGGGGGGGTGTCATGGTTTATTCATGCAATTAAACCTCAGCGCTAATTGAATATTTCCACACTGGAGGAGGAGGAGGAGGAGGAGGAGGAGGAGGAATGTGGAATTTCCGTGATTTCACTTTGATTCCATTTCTCAGCCCTGTGAGTTCTCAGCTCCATCAACGTCGCTGTGTTGGTTTCAGTCTCTGATTCAAACTAAACTTTATCACTTTATCTTATTATTCACTTACATTCTTACATTTTCCATCCCAGTCCTCTTATTTCTCCTTTTATTCCATTTCATTTCCTGTTTTTCTGTCTGATGTAAACATCCTGTTAATGATGAATATAAACTTCATATTGACTCTAATATTTAATTTAATTTGATTATAATCTGTTTACATTTTTGAACCATTTCATTTATTATTCCTGGATTCTGACTTTATCAATATTATAATTGACTTTATTCACTAAAAACCTTTATTGTGTAGAGATTAAACTCACTTTAGCTTTCGTGCAGCTCTCAGCCAATCAGCGCGGCTCTCTCATGCGCGCTGCGTTCAGGCGGAAGGATCAAACTCGCTGTTTCTAAAAATACTCCGTCAGGTCGGAAGCGGATGTGCGAGTTTCTATTCCAGTCACGTTTGTGCTTTTTCCTGTGTTGTGGTTCAGTGGACTAGAAACAGCTGATCACTGACCGTGAACGCAACCGAGATGCGTTCAATGTCCTCTGTAACTCTCAGCACCACAAAGTTTAAGCCTGAATCAGATTCATCAGACCTTCCCAGAGCAGGAGAGGACAGAGCAGGAGAGGACAGAGCAGGAGAGGACAGAGCAGGAGGAGGACAGAGCAGGAGGAGGACAGAGCAGGAGGAGGACAGAGCAGGAGAGGACAGAGAAGGAGAGGACAGAGAAGGAGAGGACAGAGCAGGAGAGGACAGAGCAGGAGAGGACAGAGCAGGAGAGGACAGAGCAGGAGGAGGACAGAGCAGGAGGAGGACAGAGCAGGAGAGGACAGAGAAGGAGAGGACAGAGCAGGAGAGGACAGAGAAGGAGAGGACAGAGAAGGAGAGGACAGAGCAGGAGGAGGACAGAGCAGGAGAGGACAGAGAAGGAGAGGACAGAGAAGGAGAGGACAGAGCAGGAGGAGGACAGAGAAGGAGAGGACAGAGAAGGAGAGGACAGAGCAGGAGGAGGACAGAGAAGGAGAGGACAGAGAAGGAGAGGACAGAGCAGGAGGAGGACAGAGCAGGAGAGGACAGAGAAGGAGAGGACAGAGCAGGAGAGGACAGAGCAGGAGAGGACAGAGCAGGAGAGGACAGAGAAGGAGAGGACAGAGAAGGAGAGGACAGAGCAGGAGAGGACAGAGCAGGAGAGGACAGAGCAGGAGAGGACAGAGCAGGAGGAGGACAGAGCAGGAGGAGGACAGAGAAGGAGAGGACAGAGAAGGAGAGGACAGAGCAGGAGAGGACAGAGCAGGAGAGGACAGACACACAGTCCCAGTTTAGGTTCTCTCCACTCTGCTGGGTCACAGCTCCTCTCCTCCTGAAGGTCATCTGAGGTCAAACTCATTCAGGAGTGGCTTGTGGTCAGATGGAAATGTGGTGTGGAAAAACCGGTGTGTCTTATCTGGCTGAGTATGTGTGTGTGTGTGTGTGTGTGTGTGTCAGTGTTTCCATCCTGGTCGGTTCAATACACAAACCCAGTGAACCTTGTAGGTCTCTGCTGACTTGATGAGGTCAGAGGTCACCAGCTGATAAACATCTCCCCACACACACACACACACAGTTTAGTGTGTATTAACTCACAGCCTGAACACAGAACCAAACTAAAACCTGCCTGAGGCCTGTTTGAGTTCTTTAGATTTCATTCTGGAGGATTAAGAAGAAGAAGAAGAAGCATGTGTGTGTGTGTGTGTGTGTGTGTGTGTGTGTGTGTGTGTGTGTGTGTGTGTGTGCAGTACAGGTGATGTGTGCTAAGGTGTGGTTGTTATGGCAACACGTTCTAAAGCCTCAGTCGTTGTCCTCTTCACTCCCGGACGCGATCGCAGCCTTGAAACCTTCAGAGTCTGAAAGGAAACTGGGCTTTGATCTGAGCTGCTTCCTGTTTATTCACGAAGTCTAACCCTTATGGATGAGAGTCTTAAGTTTTATTCCTTATTGATCTGTTTATTTATGATACATAATGGCGCCGTACACACAGGAAACCTGTTGACATTTTGAAGAGAGAAGCATTTCTTCTTGTTTTCTCGTCGTCTCCTCTCGTCTTGTGTCTCTTGTACTTCCTGGCCTGGACGTCTTCACAGCTCCACTCTGGCTTTGGTCACCGATGTCGTGCAGATGATGTCACGTCCAGTCAAAACTCCAGGTCCCAGCCAGTCTCGTCGTCTGGCGGCGGGTCGTCCGTATCCTCGGGAAAGTAGTCGAAGTTGCCGTTGTCCAGCGGCCCGGCAACCTGACAACAACACGGGCGGTTAGAGACACAGAGAGGAGGGGGACCAGAGGACAGAGACGCTGAGGGACACTCACTGTGGGCGTGTACGGAGAGTCGATGGTGCCCTGGCGAAGGCCTTCCCAGTTGAAACCCTCGAACCACCTGAAGAGCAACGCTGTGTTACCATGACTACTGTACGCAAACACTGTCAGAGTGAAAGGAGGTCTTTGAGTCTGACTCACTTGTGTTTCTGAATGTCCTTCAATCCATTCTTCTGATTCCCCAGCCTCTCAGAGGGATTGTCCCTGCGAACACACACACACACACACACACGCACACACACACGCACACGCACACGCACGCGCACGCGCACGCGCACGCGCACGCGCACGCGCACGCACACGCACACGCACACGCACACACACACACACACACACACACACACACACACAGATCATGCAGTTGTCTGGTTTCTCTGTGTGTGGCCGTGTATGAATTACCTGCAGAGGCGTTTGATGAGGTTGGCGGCGCTCTTGGTGATCTTCTTGGGAAACTCCACCATGTCGATGCCCCTCAGGATGACGTTGTAGGTCTTCATGGGATCAGATTCTGAAAATGGAGGACTGGAGAAGGAGAACCAGAGCCGGTTAAACCTCCTCTGGAGTTTTCCTCCCTGCCTGTCACGTGTGTCACTGATCTCCTCAATGAGAAGGAGAGTGAGAGTAAAAGATCTGCAGAGATGTTTAGAACCTGTGTGTCCACCGCAGCACACACACACACATATCAGCTCCAGTTCCTCATAAAGATCTAAACTGAGTGAAAGGATCTCAACGTTTTCCAGAAGAACATCAGAGTCCAAACCTCAACCCGACTGAGACGAGGAGTGTCTGCTGCTGTACCTGCCGCTGAGAAGCTCAAACACCAGGATGCCCAGAGACCAGCAGTCGGCCGAGCTGTCGTGACCTTTGTTCAGGATGATCTCGGGGGCGACGTACTCGGGGGTCCCACAGAACGTCCAGGTCTTCTTACCCAGGCCCACTTTCTTAGCAAAACCAAAGTCCACCTGGAGGTGAGAGAGAGAAACTAATGCTGAGCTTTCACCCTCGTGATCTAAGATCACATTTGAGAGACGCTGCTCAGTGAGAGACGCCGCTCAGTGACAGACGTGAGGTTTGCACCAGCTTGGCGTATCCTCGCCCGTCCAGGATGATGTTCTCTGGTTTCAGGTCTCTGTAGATGATTCCTCTGGAGTGCAGGAAAGCCAGAGCTTCTATGACGCAACCCGTGTAGAAACGAGTGGTGCCGTCATCAAATGAACCCCTGCAACACACACACACACACACACACACACACACACACACACACACACATCAAATGAACCCCTGCAACATACACACACACACACACACACACACACACACATCAAATGAACCCCTGCAACACACACACACACACACACATGCACACACACACACACACACACACACACACACACACACACACACACACACACACACACACCTGTCTCTCAGCAGGGACCACAGTTCCCCCCCCAGGCAGGCCTCCAGCAGCATGTAAAGATATTTAGGGTCCCTGAATGTCCGATAGAGCCTGAAGAGGACAGAAGGAATGTTTAACCCAGACGCCCCCTGCTGCCCCCTGGTGGCGGAGCTGAACAGGTCTGCTCTCCTCTGGACCGGGCTGCTGAGGAGAGCCTGGTATTATATGAGATGCTGACTGCAGAATGTCTTCAGGGTGAGTTTGGCGTCTGACCTGATGATGAACGGGTTATGAGCCTCCATCATGATGCAGCGCTCAGACAGGATGTGGCCCTGCTGGCTGGTGTCCAGGATGTGGCGCTTCTTTAACACTTTCAGAGCGAAGGAACGCAGCGGGTCGCTCTTCAGCTGCACCTGAGCACACACACACACACACACACACACACACACACACACACACACACACACACTAATGCTGACGCAGAGGTTATCTCCACAGAGCCTCCATCTTTGCTGACACTCACCAACTCCACTCGACTGAAGCCTCCCATCCCCAGAGTGCAGATGATGCTGAAGTCAGAGAGCGACACGCTGGAGAAGAAGATGGCCTCCGCCTCCAGACTGCAGACGCAGAGAGAGAGCCTCAGTCACAATAACAACACACTCTCTCCCTCTCGGTGAAGCCTGAACGCGCCTTCACCACTCACTCCTCGGGGGCCTGCGGGCGGACGTATGTCCTCTGTGTGTGTGAGTGTGTGTGTGTGTGTGTGTGTGTGTGTGTGTGTGTCTGTGCTCACATGGCCTTCAGCTCATCGCTGTCGCTCTGCTTGTTGTTGACGTCCTCCAACCCTCCAATCAGCTGTTTGAAGGACCTGGAGACAAAACAAAAGAACCAGAAAGTCTTAGATGGCCGGAACTTCATCACCAAAGCAGGAGTGTGTGTGTGTGTGAGTGTGTGTGTGACGCTCACTCACTCTCTGTCAATCACCAGACACGTGACATCCCCCACCGCCGTGACGCTGGCTGTGCGGACGTCCTCACTGTGAGCAGAGGACACACATTAGTGTCACTGCTCTGTGTGTGTGTGTGTGTGTGTGTGTGTGTGTGTGTGTGTGTGTGTGTCACCCCTTCAGCGCCTGCTCCCCAAACCAGTCTCCTTTGGAAAGAGCCTTCAGATTGATCTGCTCCTCGCTGGCTGCATTCTGCTGGGTGACCTTCACCTGTGTGGAGGTCAGAGGTCAAAACCATCTGAGTCTAAATTCTGTAGGACTGACAGCTGCTTCTGCTTCTGCTGCTCTTCTTCCTCCTCACCTGTCCTTCACTGATGATGAAGAATGTGTCTCCTGTGGCTCCCTGGCGGATTATGTAGTCGCCGTCACTGTAATGAGTCTGAGAGAGAAGAGATGGGAGTGTGTGTGTGTGTGTGTGTGTGTGTGTGTGTGTGTGTGTGTTTAGAAATCCTCACCTCCTCCAAAACGTCAGCCAGTTTGCTGAGAACGTCCTCTGGCAGAGACTGAAAAGAAGGAACGCTGCAGGCCGAGCAGGAGATCTGAGTCATTATCTGGGTTTACAAAGAGCCACGATGAACTCTGACCTCTGTGTGTTCCTCTGTGTGTGTGTCAGTGTGTAGATGTTCTTCTTCTCTAATGGACCCTTATGGATCCATATTGTTTCTTCTTCTACAGCAGAAAGATAGAAGCTCTGCCCTCCACAATAAAAGCTCAGTGTCTCTCCCGGATTCACTCAGTGAGCTGCGTGATGATGTAATGACCTCTACACAATGACACAACTCACAGAGGAACAATGAGAGTGATGAGTTTGGATGTAAATGTCCTGGAAATCATTAATTTTGCAAAGTTGTCACCAAATCTCTTCTCTTCATCTCTTGTACCTGCGGAGGAAGTCTGTGTACTGCGAGTGTTTGATCAGACCCGTCCTCATCATGATGGTCTGGAAGCCCTGCCTGTCGATGGCCCAGAGCTTGATGTCCGTCAGAGCTAAACAGGGAAAGATGAACCGCAGAGAAACCAAATGGCTGTCACCACGTTGACACCATTCATCTGCTCACACTTATCAAGGGAAACTCCAAGGCCTGATGGGACAACATGAGCCGAAAGGACTGAGAGTGTGTGTGTGTGTGTGTGTGTGTGTGTGAGTTTGTGGTTTGGGGGGAGGTGAGGGGGGGGCGGGGGTTACCTGTCACAGTTGCGGTGCGAGTGCAGTTGTACAGGATGGCGAGCTCTCCAAACACTTTTCCGTGACTAATGGTGCACAGTTTCTTTCCTTGTTTCGTCACCTCGACCATACCCTCTGCACACACACACACACACACACACACGCACGCACACACACGCACACACACACACGCACACACACACACGTTTATGTCAGACAGGGAGAGGATTAGAGAAGTTAAAGGTAAAATCCGTCCAATCAGAGCAGCTGATGGTCCTCAGCTCTCGTTCGGACGCAGCGACAGCGTGTGAAAGACGATCTGTCCTCATAGAAACGAGGGCGGCAAACAAGGCGATTGTGACAGAAGTCCTCTTCAGCGAGGGTGTCAGGAACATATGACTGAGCCACACACTGACTGTGAGGTCACGTGAGGTCAGTGTGAATATCGCTGCCTCACAGACGACGACTGAGGGAGCAAACACAGGCAACTGCTGTCAAAAGCACTTGATAACAGAGTTGAGTGAAGGAACTAGTTACCATAGCAACTTTAGACCCAATTTGTCCTTGACATTCTCTCCGCTGACGAGCACTAAAACATTTCTTACAATATGTGAGAGTTTGTCTTAACTTTGCTTGTTTCCATTTCACATTTTTCGTAGATCAATGAGACCCCACTGGTGACGGCTGTGACGGTTGCTATGGTGACTGGAAAACCATTTTTTTTTTTTGGCATCTTCTACAAATTGTCCCCTTGAATTGTCCACATGACAAGGTTTGAAGTTGTGATCTCCAGAGGATGGACCCTGATGTTTCTGCTGGGTTCTTCACACTCCTGCTCCCCAGAGGATGAAGATTAGAAAACATGAAATATGAGGAGAACATTCAGGTTTCTGTCTTTAGACTTTAGAGTTTTGGTCTCGCTGATGACATTTCTGCCTTATCAGAAGAATGAAGAAGAAGGTGAGGGAGCATTGAGCTGCGTGTCGGTGTGAGTCTCACCTTCTAGCACGTAGACGGTGGAGCCGTCGTCTCCCTCCTGGATGACGCAGCAGCTCTTGGCCACACTGGTGGGATGCATGCAGTCCATGATGGTGAGGATCTGCACACAGGAACATGGGCTGCAATCTGTCTGTCAAGGTTCTGGATGAAGATCTAACAGGTCAGAGCACAGGAACTTGGCTGAAATGACTAAGATGTTAAAAACCGAAAGGCATCTTCAGTGTAGGATGGAGGTTTGGTTTGGACGTCAGAGCGGAGCCAGGATGAGATGTCGCTCGCTACGACTGTTTCTGTGACCTTTGGCGTGTGTGTGTGTGTGTGCTGCTCTGAACTGAACTGAACCAATGAAGTGGAAGAGACAAACTTGGGTGACCTGATGAGACGTCTGCTGGTTACCTGGCCCTGCTCCAGGTGCTTCATGAAGTCATTGTCCATCAGAGCCCTCTGGATCAGCTCCCTGGACCTGCACACACAAACACAGACAGTGTGTGTGTGTGTGTGTGTGTGTGTGTGTGTGTGTGTGTTAGAGTGGCTCTATACTCACTCATTGCTCTTGCAGTAGCTGGTGAGTGTGACGTCTGTGAGCTGTGAGGGGTCAAGGGCCGAGGGCTCTGCTGAGATGGCCTGTCGCTTGGTGCGCTGAGGCTCTTCGGGTGGCGCCGGTGAGTGAGGTGCCGCTCCTGTACACACACGCAGGCACGCAGGCACGCAGGCACGCAGGCACGCAGGCACGCAGGCACGCAGGCACGCAGGCACGCAGGCACACACACACACACACTGAAACACCTGCTGTCTACAGACCCAGAAAATGGAATTCATGTTTTCATTCATGTTGCTGTTTAGTGATTTGCTGAATGAATGTTAACCCTTTATCTGATATTATTTTAATCATTGAATTGGGCCAAAAACTTTTCTGTTGGGCCACTTGATTCTTTTTTAACTCTGTCTGTGATGTTTCTAAATGTTCTTGTCTCTTTTTCCCTTCACTGGGATTTAAATGTCAGTGTCTGGTGTGAAGCCTTTGAGTTGAGCTCTTTCTCTTTACACACCTGCTGAGTTCATATGAAGGTGGAGCTGCAGCTGATAAAGACCCTCCTGTTTTAGGAGACAGGGAGCTTCTCCGTCACCTCTGTGCTCTTGTGTCCTATGTGACGTATAGCGCGTGTATGTTTCTGTTATGGGATCCTAAGGCTCGGCTGGTGTGACTGCATACCTGCGCCCGGTGCGTGCTGCGATGCGCTGCGGTGCCGGTCCAGCTCCACCTGCAGCTGACGGATCAGATCATCTTTGGTGTCCAGCTCGAGCTCCAGCTCATCGATCAGAGCGTCTCTCTGCCGGAGCTCCTCGATCTTCAGCTGCAGAGCGAGCTGGAGGTCCCTCAGGGTCCCGCCGCACTTGGACGCAGCCATACACGCGTTTACCGGCCAGCGACCGCGTTAAGAATCCATACAAAGAAAAGTTAGACTCCGAGAGAACTGGAGATTCTTCATATATTCACTTCTTCAGTCAGAGGATCGACGCGCCTGCATGCGAGAGGATGAAGCGGGAAACCAAGACAAAGTTCAGAGGAGAAAAGAGCGAAGAGGAGGAGAGGCGACCTGAGGGCTGCAGAGCTCCACACAGCTGAGCCTGACAGCAGCGCCGCTACAGCGACTCTGAGAGCGTCACATGGGAGGATGAAGATGAAGCAGGGCGCGAAATCTAACGAAGATAAATTCACAACATTTGCTGGAGAAAATGGAACGTTAAGAGAATATAATCATAATATAATAACACAATATTATCCGAATATATTTAGAGTCACGAGCAGTTCCATTGCTGCAAGATGACAAATTGTGTTGTTTTCAAATCGTGTTGTAACGTGAAGTAGGGTGACATAAACGTGTAATAATAATACAAATACAATAGTATTTATAAAATTAGTCAGTCCATGTTCCAGGTGGAAGGACAAACTCAGAGACTCAGAGAGACAATCACAGAGACAGAGAAACACGACTTCTTCTTCATGACGTCAACACTTTATCCAACATAGAGGATATGAATGAGAAACCAGGATCATAACTCACAATATCATAATAATGTTTATTCAAACAAACAAACCCATTGTGCATGAAACGTCATGTTGCAGCGTCGCAGCTTGTTGATCAGGCAAAGGGCTTTGGCCTCCAGGATGAGAACATTCCTGCGTCTTCCTCAGCTGCCGCGTCACACACAGCTGACTGGTCTCTTCTTGGTGTGAATCAACATGTGAGTCTTCAAATTCTCTTTCCGTCTAAATCCTCAGCTCTGTCCTCAGCTTCACATGGCTGTCGTAGCGTCTGCAGACCAGCAGGTGTCATTGCACCCTTAATGATCATTCAAACACACAATCCAGTTCCAACAACTTACAGTCTGACCTTTCCAATGTAGTAGCTCTTCCTTTGACATAATGGACTCTTATGTGCTGACAAGTTGACTCGTTTATTTATTTTGGTGGCTTGAGGTGACTCTCATGCTCTTCAGTCTAAGTTCCTCTGCATGTTTCAGCAGGTCCTCAGCTGGCTCTTCTCCTGCTGCCCTGTGATCTTGAACATGAGTGAATCTGGTCTTCAGGCGCTGAGCTGAGCGTTTCCTTGACTGTGGACCGATGTGTGACTTTTCAAACTTTCTTTTCTTGTAAAGCTTTTACCACATTCGGAACAACTGAACGGTTTCTGTCCGGTATGACTCATCATGTGTCTCTTCAGATTTTCACTTTGAATGCATTTATAACCACAGAATGAACAACTGTAGGGCTTCTCTCCCGTGTGGATTCTCATGTGCACCTTCAGGTGGTCGTTTCTAAAGAAGTGTTTACCACAGAATATGCAGCTGAAGGGTTTATCGCCTGCGTGGCTCCTCATGTGCTTCTTCAGACCTGAATGTTGTTGGAAGTTATTCCCACAGACTGAGCACCTAAATGGTCTCTCTCCTGCGTGGGTTCGAACGCGTTTTGTTCGATTTCCCTTGTGGTTAAATGTTGCACCAAACCGAGAGCGGCTGAAAGATTTGGAGTCCTCGTTCCAGCTCACATCACCTACAGAGACATCATGTCTCAGAGGTCTCCTGGTCTCCTTCCTGTCATCTTCACTATATTCACTCTCAGGTCCAGACAGGTCCAAAGCCTTGTCCTCACTGACTGGTTGTAAAGAACTACCTGGACAGAAGGTCCTGGTTGATCCTGGTCCTCCCCAGTCCTCCTCTCCATCAGCTTCTGGTTTAGTTTGATCAGTGGAGCTGCTGCATAGAAGCTCCGCCTCTGTGTTCTCCTCAGTTTGGCTTTGATGAAACTGTGACAGCTGAACATCTGCTTCATCTTCTTCACTCTTCACAGTGACAAGGCTGAGAGTGAACTTGGTGATCTTGGTCTCTTCAGGACCCTGAAGCTGCTCTCCCTCTTGACTGCTCCAAGGCTCCTGATGTTCCTCTTTAACGTGTGTGGACTCTGGCTCCTCCTGATCCAAACTGGAGCTCCACTCCACCAACAACTGCTGAGTGTCTGCAGGGAAATGAAAGTCAATATTGAAATGTTCAGCAGTAAGTCCGTCAGAACACTGTGAAGTCATTGGCGATCAGCTGGAGAACAAAACAACAACAACAACAACAACAACAACAACAGGCAGGAGACCAAACGGCTCAGATTCTTATGAATGTGAAAACTGTGACACAACACAAACCTGCGCTGTGTGAATGAACTTCCGGGTGTAACTCCTCCCGCGGCGCTTTGTGTATCGGGTGGTTCTGTTGGGTTCGGGCTCGTTCCTGCTCGTACTGGTCCATCGTCCTCTCGAACAGGTCCAGGATCTCCTCCACCGCCGCGCTGAGCCGCTCGCTCACCTGCAGCCTCAGCGTTTGGAACTTAGACATGTTGACTCGATCAGTGATACGAACTCCGAACGGTGTTTTCGCTCAGTGTGAGTGGAGCCGCATCGTTCCTGCTCACTCAGACGCCCTCATGGTTCTGCTGCGTTCATCTCAGATTCGGTTTGGTTCCCGTACCTCGGTCGGTCGCTTTGAACCAGGGGTTCGGGTACAGGGGGCCCGGCAGGTCGCGTTTGTTTCTGTCTGAGGACGAGAAAACATGGAAAAGCGAATATGCGTCACACGTGAAGTTAGACGCACAGAGTAACGTAACTTCCGAGCTTTTCAGTTTCAGAATAAAAGCCCCAACCAGTTACTGAAGTCACGAGTTTACATTTACAAAGAAAAGCAGGACACGACATGACGTATGAGCACATTTAACTGTTTAGAGATTAAACATCTGAATTTAAAAGGTCTATAGATAAAAGACATCTGGCAATTTGTAGTCACTCTTACTCGGCTTGGCTTAAAAGAGACGAAGATATCCCGGAAGTGAGCCACCATTTGGCTGTCTCGCGCTCCTTCCCTAAGCTAGGCTAACTTGTATCTTCTCCGCTCGCTTCGTGGATCTAAACAGACGGAAACAACACGGAGTTCCTCAGAGCGACGGACAGCAAACTCTCTGTTCTCATGTGTTCATAAATGTGTGTGACTGGACGGTGCCGCTGCTATCTGGGCAGGTAGCTCACTTAGCTTAGCCTGCTAGCTTGTGAAAGTGAGTGACGGACACCAAACAGTGATTGTTCTGGAGCTACTATGGAGAAAAGTTTCCCTCTGAGTGAAAATGTCTAAAGTCCGCACAGTGAGAGAGTTGGAGAGGGAGCGACCGAGTGCGGCTGTGGAAGAGCAACTAGAAGAGATAAGAGCTTTAGAAGAAGAACTGACCCAGACACAGCAGGAGAACGACAGACTACGAACACGACTGATCGACGCTCTCAACCCTGAAGTCCGGCTACACAGAATAGGTTTGTTCACTCTCCAAAGTTCTATTACAAGGTGGAACTTTGTGAGACTTAAATACACACACACACACACACACACACACACACACACACACACACACACACACACACACATACACACACACACACACAGAGTTGGTTCCCCTCCAGTTTGTTGGGCTGTGAGCCTTTAACCTGCTGATTTCCTGCCTCAAAGTCAACTTCATCCCGCTGTGTTTGAAGCTGAGGCTTGTTTACTAAAGAACATTTATTATTCGAGGGCAGGTTGAGTGAAGCTTTATTTGAGCTCTAAAAAGGTTTTATGGGATATAAACATTCTGAAAGTGCTCACATGTTCTAATCAGCATTTTAAGATAACATGTTGAATGATGAAGGATTCAACTGTCTGCAATTTCACTGTTTTATTAATTCATATTTTCAGTTCTTGACTCATATTATCTAGTATTGATGCACCACTGTAAGACACAACACTCAGACCTTGATCCTGTACTGCACCCTGACCTCTCCACTTGTGTCCCCCTACAAGCTTGGTCAAGTGTAACCTCATATCTTATCCATTGTGTTTGTGTGTTTCAGCTTTGCCTTTAGACCTCCAACAACAGTTTGTGCAGCAGAAGTGGAGCCCCAGTCTGGACCAGGAGGAGCCAGATGATACACACATCAAAGAGGAACAGGAGGCACTCTGGATCAGTCAGGAGGGAGAGCAGCTTCATGGTCTGCAGGAGTGTGTGAAGAGTATAGATGATGAAGGAGAAGTTCAGTCATCACAGTTTTGTCATGAGAACACAGAGGCAGAACCTCCATCCAACATCTCAAGTCAGAATGGAGAGCTGAAGCTCCACATGTTAATCCACACAGGAGAGAAGCCATTTAGATGCTCTGTTTGTGGTAAAAACTTAACCAGAAATGGAAATCTGACGCTCCACATGCGAATCCACACAGGAGAGAAGCCGCATCGTTGCTCTGTTTGTAGTAAAAACTTCACTCGGCAAGAAACTCTGAAGCTCCACATGCGAATCCACACAGGAGAGAAGCCGTATCAATGTTCAGTTTGTGGTAAAAACTTCCCTGAAACAGGAACTTTGAAGCGCCACATGCAAATCCACACAGGAGAGAAGCCGCATAGTTGCTCAGTTTGTGGTAAAAACTTTACCAGAATTGGAACTCTGAAGCAACACATGCAAACTCACACAGGAGAGAAGCCACATAGTTGCTCCGTTTGTAGTAAAAACTTCACCACAAATGGAACTCTGAAGCTCCACATGCAAATCCACACAGGAGAGAAGCTGCATCAATGTTCAGTTTGTGGTAAAACCTTTGCCAGAAATGGAAATCTGAAGCTCCACATGCTAATCCACATAGGAGATAAGCTGCATCAATGCTCCGTTTGTAGTAAAAACTTCACTCGGAAAGGAACTCTGAAGCTCCACATGCTAATCCACACAGGAGAGAAGCCGCATCAATGTACACTTTGTGGTAAAAACTTCACTGAAAAGGGAACTCTGAAGCTCCACATGCGAATCCACACAGGAGAGAAGCCGCATAGTTGCTCAGTTTGTGGTAAAAACTTTACCACAAATGGAACTCTGAGGCTCCACAGGCGAATTCACACAGGAGAGAAGCCGTATCAATGTTCAGTTTGCGGTAAAAACTTCACTCAGGCTGCACACCTGAAGCTCCACATGAGAATCCACTCTGTTGTGAAACTATAGTTTTTCAGAATGTGGGAAGAGTTCAACACAAATCCAGCTGGAACCGAGCGGCTTCATTGGCCACAGAGCCAATCCCTCAAGAGATGAGTTTAGTTTTAGTATTCAATCAGTCATAACTTTAAGATGAGTTTTATGTGTTTTTTGTTGTTTTGTATTTGTAATCACACAGAGCTGTATGCTTCTTAAATGCTGTAATAAAATCAATACTGCTATTGAAGTCAAAGTTGTGAACATTGAGTGAATGCTTTGTTGGTGGTTGTAATAAAAAGGAGAAAGTGTGTTTGACACCACAGAAAGGCTGGGGGGGAAACATGGTTGGGCTTTTATTTTGAAAGTGAAACCGTCATGATGGAAGTGAGCTGCTTGCTCGCGGCTTGTTTCCTGTTTGTCTCTGTGTGGCTCCTTTGTATTTCCTCTTCCTTCTAGCGTGAAAAACAGAAACACGACGCGGCTGAAGAAAGTGGAATAAATGTCTAGAGGCCACATTACTTTATAACATTTCTATGTGTTTTAATTCTGTACCAAATTTTGAAATATAGGAGAAGCTGTGCTGCCGAAGAACATGTTCTAATGTTCAAATGTTCCTGTCTTTAGTGATACTGACATTATAAAGTGTTGGTTGTCTGTGGAGCTCTGAGTGACCTGTGACCTGTACACCAAGGAAGCTTGACAAACCTGGGCCTTGTGTGCTGCTAATGAGCAGGATGTGTCACCTTAATGAGGAGACGTCCACTCTTCCATAAACGGGCGTGTGTCTGCAGGGTCAGGCCTACATGAAGAAGATGGAACATCGGATACGTGATTCAGGTCAGAGGAGATTGTGTGTGGGTGCGTGTGTGTGTGTTGTCCATTGTTATGATCCTAAAGTTTACTGAGCCATTCATGTCAAACGCACTTGGAGTAAAGTTTTCTTTAGCATGATCACTGGATGAAGTTATTTGGATATCACCTGTGATCCATATCTTAGACTAAGATTTATTCTCATCGTTATTATGGCACACACAGCTGTTGGTGTTGAAGGAATCTCTCTTGGAATTTCCTCCCCAGAAGTTTCTTCCTTTGTTCCTTACACTTGAATGTTTTCTCTGGAGGTTTTCCTCATCTTCCTCGAGAGCTTTGGGCTTTAACCCGTTCATCGTGTTCGGTAGTACAGGCCCCAACTCAACCACGCAATAAAGCTCTGACCAATGCTGAACCCTTGTCAGAGTCAGATCCTGAGTGGCTCTACAGGAGGGACCGGACCAGTTCAGCAACAGACAGGCAGCAGAGTTCGTTGTTCAGCTTCTTCATCTTCTTTGTCTTTCGTCTATCTGCTGTCTGCATGAAGACAAGAATTCAGTGGAAAGAGAATGCTGGAATCTACTCATACTCCAGAACGGAAGGTGGCGCTAACATAGAGAAGAAGAAGACGCTATCCCGGAAGGAAGCTTTCGTTTCGCTGTCCCGCGCGCCAGGCTAACTTGTATCGGAGCAAAGCTCACTTCTCCGCTCGCGTCGTGGATCTAAACAGACGGAAACAACACGGAGTTCCTCAGGGCGACGGACAGCAAACTCTCTGTTCTCAGGTCTTCATAAATGTGTGTGACTGGACGGTGCCGCTGCTCTCTGTCCAGGTAGCTCACTTAGCTTAGCCTGTTAGCTTGTGAAAGTGAAGGGGACGGATACTAAAAATCTTGCTCTGAAGTTACTGTGGAGAAAAGTTTCCCTCTGAGTGAAAATGTCTAAAGTCCGCACAGTGAGAGAGCTGGAGAGGGAGCGACCGAGTGCGGCTGTGGAAGAGCAACCAGAAGAGATAAGAGCTTTAGAAGAAGAACTGACCCAGACACAGCAGGAGAACGACAGACTACGAACACGACTGATCGACGCTCTCAACCCTGAAGTCCGGCTACACAGAATAGGTTTGTTCACTCCCTAATGTTCTGTTACAAGGTGGAACTTTGTGAGACTTAAACACACACACACACACACACACACACACACACACACACACACACACACACACACACACACACACACACAGAGTTGGTTCCCCTCCAGTTTGTTGGGCTGTGAGCCTTTAACCTGCTGATTTCCTGCCTCAAAGTCAACTTCATCCCGCTGTGTTTGACGCTGAGGCTTGTTTACTAAAGAATATATTTATAATTAGAGGGCAGGTTGAGTGAAGCTTTATTTGAGCTCTAAAAAGGTTTTATGGGATATAAACATTCTGAAAGTGCTCACATGTTCTAATCAGCATTTTAAGATAACATGTTGAATGATGAAGGATTCAACTGTCTGCAATTTCACTGTTTTATTAATTCATATTTTCAGTTCTTGACTCATATTGTCTAGTATTGATGCACCAATGTAAGACACAACACTCAGACCCTATGACCTTGACCCTGTACTGCACCTTGACCTCTCCACTTGTGTCCCCTACAAGCTTGGTCAAGTATAACCTCATATCTTATCCATTGTGTTTGTGTGTTTCAGCTTTGCCTTTAGTCTGGACCAGGAGAGGCCAGATCACCCACATATCAAAGAGGAACAGGAGGCACTCTGGATCAGTCAGGAGGGAGAGCAGCTTCATAGTCTGAAGCAGTGTGTGAAGAGTGAAGACGATGAAGGGAAAGTTCAGTCATCACAGTTTTGTCATGAGAACACAGAGGCAGAACCTCCATCCAACATCTCAAGTCAGAATGGAGAGCTGAAGCTCCACATGTTAATCCACACAGGAGAGAAGCCATTTAGATGCTCAGTTTGTGGTAAAAACTTTAGCAGAAATGGAAATCTGACGCTCCACATGCGAATCCACACCGGAAAGAAGCCATTTAGATGCTCAGTCTGTGGTAAAAACTTTACAATGAATGGAAATCTGAAGGTCCACATGCAAATCCACACAGGAGAGAAGCCGCATAGTTGCTCTGTTTGTAATAAAACCTTTACCACAAATGGAAATCTAAAGCTCCACATGCCAATCCACACAGGAGAGAAGCCGTATAGTTGCTCCGTTTGCAGTCAATTTTTTTCCTCAAATGGAAATCTGAAGCTCCACATGCAAATCCACACAGGAGAGAAGACGCATAGTTGCTCTGTTTGTAGTAAAAACTTCCTTCAGAAAGGAACTCTGAAGCTCCACATGCGAGTCCACACAGGAGAGAAGCAGTATCAATGTTCAGATTGTGGTAAAAACTTCACTGAAAATGGAACTCTGAAGCGCCACATGCGAATTCACACAGGAGAGAAGCCGTATCAATGTTCAGTTTGCGGTAAAAGCTTCACTGAAAATGGAACTCTGAAGCTCCACATGCGAATCCACACAGGAGAGAAGCCGCATAGTTGCTCAGTTTGTGGTAAAAACTTCACTGAAAATGGAACTCTGACGGTCCACAGGCGTATTCACACAGGAGAGAAGCCGTATCAATGTCTAGTTTGTGGTAAAAACTTCACTCAGACTGCACACCTGAAGCTCCACATAAGAATCCACTCTGTTGTGAAACTATAGTTTTTCAGAATGTGGGAAGAGTTCAACACAAAACACCATTTGATTTGACTTCAGAGTGGAAACGTTAAATCCCTGCACCAATGGGACCCTTCAGCCCTAATAAAACACAGAACTGTTACATTCTGCTGCCTGGTGGTGACATTGTGATGTGAAAAAATGGAGAATGATTAAGAGACAAAGAAGTGTTACAACAACTGAATGAATATTGTGACAGCTGAACGCCTGACAGCTGAGACAAGAGAGACAGAGAAGGAGAGGGAGAGAGAGAGAGAGAATCCAGGCAGAGGCAGGCCACTTATCTGATCCTTCAACATCTTTTGATCACAGTGCCAACATGGATGTGGCCCTCTCTGGGTCTTTGTGAGGACTTGGTTCAGGGCTCAGACACCATCTCCAGCTGGAACAGAGCTGCTACATTGGCAACAGAGCCAATCCCTCAAGAGATAAGATCAGCTTTAGTATTCAATCGGTCAAAACTTTTAGATGAGTTTTATGTGGTTTTTGTTATTTTGTATTTGTAATCACACAGAGCTGTACGCTTCTTAAATGCTGCAATAAAATCAATACTGCTATTGAAGTCAAAGTTGTGAACATTGAGTGAATGCTTTGTTGCTGGTTGTAATAAAAAGGAGAAAGTGTGTTTGACACCACAGAAAGGCTGGGGGGGAAACGTGGTGGGGCTTTTATTTTGAAAGTGAAACCGTCATGACGGAAGTGAGCTGCTTGCTCGCGGATCGTTTCCGGGTGAAGACAGAAAGCAGAGTAGCGACGTTAGCTTGAGTAAAGAGTGAAAGTGGCTTCAAAATGTCCAAAGACCAGGTGCTGAGGATGGAAGTGCACAAGCGGCTCAGTGCAGCTGTGGACGAGGTGCTCGGGATCGTCCGGAGAACCATCGCGGAGTCCGAGGCGGAGGTTTGTCGAACACAGCGAGAGAATGAGCAACGTGACCTTCTGCTCCCGGAAGTTCAGCTTTGCAGCATCAGGGTCTGGGGGTTCTGGAGGCTCTGGAGGCTCTGGGGGGTTTCATCACTCTGGTTCCCGCGAAGAAGCAACACGGTGAGGTGAAGATCGAGTCTTCAGAGTTTCACCATAGTCCAACTGAGGATCACAAAGAAACAGAACCTCCAACCAGCAGCTCCACAGAACGTATCAAAGCAGAAGCTGATGGAGACCAACCAGCCGTGACCTCTGACCCAGGTTTGACCCCAAACACTAAATAATGTTACAACAGGATGCAGGTAAAGAGAACAGCTGTCATTATTTCACCACATGCTCTGTGCAGAGGAATGGTGAGTGTAAACGTGTCGTAACATCACGTTGCTGCAGTGGTTGAGTTGATAGTTCATGGTTGAGTGAATTAAGAATGATAATGTTACTGCTTCTCCTCTGCTCTTAAACACGTTAAACCCGCCTGCGTTTACCTGGGAGATCTTTGTCCATGTTTGTCATAATGTAGCATGATCAAAAAGTCCTGAAGTCTCAGAGCAGCAACATCTGCAGAGTCTCACTGAAACTCTGTGACAGTCAGAGTGAAGAATGAGTGGGGGCGCCATCTAGTGGACACAAGCAGGACCCTTACACTCATTTAACTTCAGGTCTGTGTGTGTGTGTGTGTGTGTGTGTGTGTGTGCGTGTGTGTGTGTGTGTGTGAGCACAGTGACAGACTTCAGGAAATGAACTTCTCTCAGTCTCAGTAGTTAAACTTCTTTGTGGGCAAATAAAAGAAGAAAAAGTCCAATAAAATCCATCCGGTTTCCTATAATGAGACTTTAGAAGCTCAACCTGAGTTTAACTCTTTCTCTAATATGGGAAAATTAATCCTCCTATTCCTCCTCCTCCTCCTCTTCCTCCTCCTGCCCGTCACAGTCTCAACATATTTACCATCAGCTGTTCTGACTCCATCTTTCCTTCCTTACAGACTTTTAGCCTCATGGTCTTCAGGTTGAATCCTCTGGACCCGGCTGACCCGGGTCAGACTGTCCTGGTCCTGATCCGTCCTCACCTGAACCCTGGTGTGTTTCAGCTTGACTCTCCTGCTGTCAGGTTCTAGTCCTCGTCCATCACGTCCCCCGGGTCAGGAGCAGGACTGAACCGGATCAGGATCAGGACTGACCCGGGTCACGATGAGATGATGAGGGGAGCTTCGACCTGAACTTCATCTTGTGATCTATATTTATATTGAACAGACTTATTATTGCTCCGTACAGAGCGACGCTGCAACATCTGTGCAGGAGTGAAAACATACAAGATACAAGAAAACAGAAATAGATCAACCACAGAGTGTTTCCTCTCTCTCTCTTTCTCTGTCTGTCTGTCTGTCTCTCCTCCTCTCTGTCTCTCCCCCTCTCTGTCTCTCTCTCTCTCTCCCTCTCTCTCTCTCTCTCTCTCTCTCTCTCTCTCTCCCTCTCTCTCTCTCTCTCCCTCTCCCTCTCCCTCTCCCTCTCTCTCCCTCTCCCTCTCTCTCTCTCTCCCTCTCTCTCCCCCCCCTCTCTCTCTCTCTCTCTCTCTCTCTCTCTCCTCTCTCTCTCTCTCTCTCTCTCTCTCTCTCTCTCTCTCTCTCTCTCTCTCTCTCCTCTCTCTCTCTCTCTCTCTCTCTCTCTCTCCCTCTCTCTCTCTCTCTCTCTCTCTCCCTCTCTCTCTCTCTCTCTCTCCCTCTCCCTCTCTCCCCCCCCTCTCTCTCTCTCTCAGGCTAAGTGAGGTCAGTGAGCCACACAGACGGGCATGGTGCCTGAGAGCCTCACACTGCCCATGTACGGTCACTTCCTCCAGCAGGAGCCCGGCCGCTCTGCCTGCTGCTCTGCCTTCTGCCCTGCCTGGCCCCTCTGCCCGGCTGCTCTGCCTGCTGCTCTGTCATTACTGCAGGCTGGAGCCCTGAGTTACAGTGGGCACACATGTTACCATGTTAACATGTTAGCATGATTACATGTAACATGTTACATGTCTCCAGCTCCTCAGGATTTAAAGTCTTTACTCTTTCATTCTACGCTCTACTGATCGTGTGTGCTGAGCTCCGCAGAGTGGGCGTGGCCAGCAGCTCACAGCAGCTCACAGTGACCAGAGGGTGAACGGGTCTGACGGCGACTCGGCTCCCACATCAGACATCCATCAATAACTTGTCCTGATATGAGAGGAGCACAGCGCCCCCTACAGCTGCAGAGTGAGTGCAGGGGCCAGGCGGACGTTGGTGTGAGGTCACTCTGAGGTCCAGAGGCCACGGCTCCTTCACTTCCTGTTTTATTTAAGGAAAGTTCCAACGCTGAGGCCCTTTAGTGGTCACAAAGTACATTTTTGCGACCGTCTTGAGTTACGCTGGACGCAGGACGGGCTTCTGTATGACTTTATGTGATTACACACACACACACACACACACACACACACACACACACACACACACACACACACACACACACACACACACACACACACACACACACACACACACACACACACACATACACACACATACACAGACACACACACACACACACACACAGTATGGAGCCTCACTGTGGTCAAACATATTTCACTCTGTGATTTATGTGTCTGAGCCTCACTGACATTCAGGGCCAATATGAAGCTGTGTGTGTGTGTGTGTTGTGTGTGTGTGTGTGTGTCATTGCTACAGTTTATAACTCTATATAAACACACCACCTCTGTGTGTTGTATTGTTTTGTATCCATAGTTACTCATTAACCTTTCTATCACAGCTCAGGAGCTCATGTTGTCATGTGTGTGTGAGAAGTGAAGCTGATCTGCCTTCATCTTCATCTTCATCCTTGCCTCTTGTCTGCAGGAGCTTCTGTTTTTTCCTTTTGTCCAATGGGAGAAGTCTTTTCTCCCCACCAGGAAAAACACAACACAGAGTCCAGGCGTGGAGCAGCAGGAGAGTTTCCACAACCTGAACCCAACCAGGAACCAATCAGACAAACAACAGCTGTGGTTTAGTTTCTATTCCAGGAAGCAGAAATATGAAGCAGAACCTCATAAAGTCACAGTGCTGTCTGTGTGATGACTCTGAGCAATGATCTCACACACACACACACACACACACACACACACACACACACACACACACACACACACACAGAAGACAAACATCACAGGAGACATAAATAAATGTGACATTTCATTTTTTCTGTATTTTTCAGACGCAGACTCATGAAGCAAAGATGAGACGGCAACACAAGTAACTGACCACACACACACACACACACACACACACACACACACACGCACACGTTTCCACTGCATGTATATGAGACATTCAGAGTCCAGCTGATGCTTGATGTGATATATCTAAACATATGAATGTGTGTGAGTGTGTGTGTGTGTGTGTGTGTGTGTGTATGTGTTTGTGTGTGTGTATGTGTGTATGTGTGTGTGTGTGTGTGTGTGTGTGTGTGTGTGTGTGTGTGTGTGTGCGCGTGTGTGTGTGTGAGCCTGCGTGCATGTGTGTGTGTGTGTCCGTGTGTGTGTGAGCCTGCGTGCGTGTGTGTGTGTGTGTCCGTGTGTGTGTGGGCCTGTGTGCATGTGTGCGTGTGTGTGTGTGTGTGCGTGTGTGTGTCTGCCTGTGGGGGCGTGTTAATAGCAGATACAGTAAACGAAGATGCGGAGGAGTTGGAGCCTTTAAAGACAAAAATAGAATTCCTGCTTGAAGCTTCAGCTCCTGGTCTGAGTCGTAACGGTGGAAAAGCTCATTAAACAGATTCATGTGTCTGAGGAAGAAACACAACGCTTCACTTCACTGCACTGGAATCATGGAGGCTTCAGACTGAACCCTCTGTGTGCTGTCATGGATCTCTATCCTATAGTAACTCTGACCTTTGACCCTGAACCCTCTGTATGTTGATAAACATGCAAGGCTTTGTGAGGACAAACAGTAGAAGAAGAACAGAGATGTGAGGACAGAGTTCAGCTGTGTTTTTCCAGAAAATCATTAGATTTAGTGAAGTGTCAGGGTGGCGTTGTAGCTTGTTGTGTCTCTTTGTTGACACATTGTGTCGCCGTCTGATTTTCCATAATGCATCCAACCCGGGCTTTCCCATCAGGAGCTGCCGTGTTTACACTGCAGGCTGGGAGGAACAATAGATAAGAGCTGAGGCTGAGTGAGTGAGAGCCACAATGATACAGAGACTCAGACCACAGTGACGCCGTGTTTGGCTGAGGTCACTTTGTTGTTATAAGAACCAAACAAAACTCAAGAATCAGCATCAGCAGGTCACTGAGGTGAACTACAGCTGAACCTGGGGGGGGGGGGTCAATCTACGGCCCGGGGTCCTAGATCAGGACCAAAAGAAGAAATGGCGTGTCAGGCAGGGAACAGCGCCATCTACTGTGCACAGCTTTGTTTTGGGGATTGTAGGAGAAAATGAGGTTAAAACAATTATAAACAACTTCCTGTAGAGTTCGTGTCATGAAGGCCAACAAAAAAACCTAAAAAGAGTGAAAATGTTTGTTTAGTCCCACAGTGACCGCGCTCCTACATGTAGGACTGATTGACTGATTGAGGTCATAACAGATAAATGACATCATCATTGTCCTGCTGCTCTGGTTTCTTCTTCTCTCCTCTGTGCTGAGTAGCTGTCTCCTCTCATCAGAGGCTCTGCCCACAACACGACCACGGCGTCCATCCTCACGGACACAAATACCCCCACGCTGCCTCTGCACGGCCACACCCTCACACAAATATAGCTCAGACCAGACGGCCCGTTTGAGTCCAGACTTCCCGGCCTAAAATGCAGCGAGCGGCCCTGAGGAGCGGCTCTAGCGTGATGTAAAGCCTCTGAACCGAGGAGTCCAAACAGAACGCACGCCGACACGCAGCAGGTTAAACTCCCAGCCAACTGAAGGGTTTCTTTGAAGGGTGTTAATGTACGGCTCTCTTCTGATTGGTCAATCATGGCATTATGCTGTCAATATTTTTTATCAAAGACTGAAGCTGCTCTCAGGGTCCTGCTGCTCCTGGCTCATGTGTGTGTGTGTGTGTGTGTGTGCAGGACTCCAGCTGCAGGACTCCAGATTTGTTTCCTCAACATTCTCCTGCTGCGTTTACAAAAACATGGGTGTTGCATAAGAGCTGCACTTATATCTGCTGAGATGCGGCTCCACCCTCACTAAACCCGGAGTGCATTGAGCTCCATCCCCAGACGGCTGAAACAACAACACACACATTACATCTCGGCTGAGTCCAAACCGAGCTGAGCCTCCTGAAGACGCGAGATCTTAACACGTCAATCACCCGGGATACGGCGCTGCGTGTGTGTGGGCGGGCTTTACCCACCCTCACTCCTCGCCTCACACACACACACACACACACACACACACACACACACACACACACACACACACACACACACACTTTCTCTTTAATTACAACAGGAATGTCTGAGGAGAGTGGGAGACGTGTAGGGAAACACCCTGAGCTCCTGGCACAGACAGGAAGTTCAACATATATATTTCTGAGCGGTAATTGCTGCGTCGTCCTGCTGCGTGTCGCTGCGCCTCAAAGTGGAGCAGATCTGTGTGTAAAACATCCTCAGAAGAAACCTCAAATTTGCACCTTGGTGGAGGTCGGGGAGGTTCTGACCAGGCGTCCCTCCACCCGTCCCTCCACCCGTCCCTCACCCGTCCCTCCACCCGTCCCTCCACCCGTCCCTCCCCCCGTCCCTCCACCCGTCCCTCACCCGTCCCTCCACCCGTCCCTCACCCGTCCCTCACCCGTCCCTCCACCCGTCCCTCCACCCGTCCCTCACCCGTCCCTCCACCCGTCCCTCCACCCGTCCCTCCACCCGTCCCTCACCCGTCCCTCACCCATCCCTCCACCCGTCCCTCCACCCATCCCTCCACCCGTCCCTCACCCGTCCCTCCACCCGTCCCTCACCCGTCCCTCCACCCGTCCCTCCACCCGTCCCTCCACCCGTCCCTCACCCGTCCCTCCACCCGTCCCTCACCCATCCCTCCAGTCTCTTGTGTGTGTGTGTGTGTTTCTGCGTTGCACAGCTTCGACCTGCAGGTTTCTTGACAAAACTTCGATCCTAAATCAACAACTGTTATTTTACCTGACAAGTTATTACTACACACACACACACACACACACACACACACACACACACAAGACTCTGCAGTATTCTTAGCTCCCACCCTCAGTTTCCACGGTGACTAGGTGGCCGTCCACTTCCTGTACGTGTTTTGGTCAAAGTGTCTCACTTCCTGGAATCAGCAGCAACTTTCCATGTAATCATGCGTTAGTGTGTGTGTGTGTGTGTGTGTGTCAATCATCAATGACCTTCACACTGAATCAGCTGCTAACTTAACAACACATTCCATCTCTGACATGTTTACGTTCCATGTGTCAGTGATGGAATTGATCAGATTATTGATCAGCTCATGTTTCACACACACACACACACACACACACACACACACACACACACACACACACACACACACAGAAGTTCATTTTATCCTGCTTATTTTGGGTCACTTCCCGTTTCACAGACACGTTTACATGAAGTTGAGATGATGCCATGGTTTTTCCAAAAGTCCAAACATTGAATTTGTGACTCAGATGTTTGTTTCAGTTTGGACGGCAACTGATTTAGTTTTCAGCATAGATAGAAAAATGTCTGTGCCTAATATTAGACAAAAAGCTGATGAAAGGGTTAAACTGAGTGAATGATGAGGCGTCGCAGCTCAGTGTGCAGCTCAGCGCGGCTCTGATGTCTAACTGCATGTGTGTGCTGTGGAGGCCCTGAGGGTTCAGAGGTCATCAAGCTGTCAGAGTGGCGTGCGTGCGTCCGTCCTCAGACTGACAGAGCGCTCTGCTGTCTCACTACAGAGCAGAGATAGAGCCTTCTTCTCTTCTTCTGTCTTCTCTTCATGGTTGTATACTTTTAGTCTATACGTCCCTGTAGCGTCAGACACAGACGCTTTAATTGTGGGTCTCGTTTCAGAGACGGAGCCAATCAGGTTTAACGATACAGGAATGCAGAGAATGTCTGTCTGTCTGAGAACGACATCATAAACACACTGCACATGGA
>NW_027467271.1:97500-105694 GCF_046128005.1 Genypterus blacodes | reverse complement strand
GCCAAGAGCTTCAGTAATGTGCGTTTGGGCTGCAGGTCTGTGGAGAGTCTTCCTCATTCCACAGAGACGTTCCTTCATCTCCCACCGGACAGGTTCCTCCCACACACACACACATCAGCACACCAGCTGCTGTTCCAGCTCCTTGTGACTCCTGAGCTGTTGGGCTCATGATTATGAGGCTTTCAAAGACTTGAATAGAGAAGAAGAAGCTCCTCATGATGACGATCTCAGAGCAGAAGGAGATGATGAAGGTGGTCTGTGTCTGCGGCCTCTGATGCAGATGTTTTGAACTCTGACACAAAGCTGCAGAACTGAAGCAGGCTGCTGTGCGCATGTAAACAAAGCTGATGACCTTTGACCTCTTTCACTGTTGCATCAGAGTTGAAGTTTCTAAAGATACCAAAGATGTCAGGCTGTGTTCTTTGATGGAATCAAGCATCAAACATCACAGAGGAGCTTTAAGCTTCAGTGATGAGCTGAAACAAGCAAACAATAACATGCAACATTCAATCAACCTAAAGCCAATCATGGAGAAGTGTGTGTGTGTGTGTGTGTGTGTGTGTGTGTGTGTGTGTGTGTGTGTGTGTGTGTGTGTGTGTGTGTGTGTGATTGCTCATTAAAGAGGAGTGAAGCTGAAGTGCTGATGAAGCTCTGACAGCCTCACATGTCAGAGCTTCAGAACACCAAAAGGAACAAGAGAGAATTTAGGATCAAATAATGACTTTCTTTTATATTTCTGCGTAACCTTTTGAGTTTTAGATGAAGTTCTCCCAGATGGATCACACAGAAGTTTTCATAATGAAGTCATCCAGATGTTTCTTCAGGATGTTTTCTAAATGTTTTGCTTTTTTTGGTCCAAATAGAAGCAAACAAGCCCAGAAAATGTGTAAAAAGTGTTTTAACAGAAGGTTAAAGTGTGAAATCAGAGTGAAATGTGTGATTGATTGATTGATTGATTGATTGATCATGAAGTTTGAGGCTGTGCAGGTCAGAGAACCAAAGCCACACACACACTCACACACACACACATGAGCACTGTTGGGTTACAAATGAGTCATTTTTATTTTTTTTAGTGCAACATCACAACAAACAATTTTCACATGAGGTATTCAAAGGGATTTTCTTTAGTTGTTGATACAAAATGTCCCACCATGATTGACGTTTTTAAAGTGTTGTGTATCTTTCTTTCTTTCTTTTTTTTAAAGCCTTTGGTTGGTTAGCCACATTCATTAGTAAGTCTAACACATGGACGAGAATGGCACGATAAGCATGGTGGGTCGAGGCCCAGCCGAGGAAACTCAGACGCAAATATAACACTTCCCTCAGCTCGGCCCCGATTAAAGCTTTTTGTATGGATTTCATTAATAATTCCTACTTACAACAGTGGGATCAAACAGTATTTCAACTACACTAAACATTTTGGAAAACAGGGGTGGGAGGGGTGGTTTACAAATGTGGAAAAATAGCTTCTGTCTCCTCTGACCTTTTGCTTTTTGGGATGAGCGCTTGATTCTTGGGCTTTTCTCCGTGAGGTAAGTCACACGATTCGAGCTTTTCGGAAAACAAGGAACAGGCAACGTTGATTACAGCAAGATCCTCCTTGCTTGGATTGTCACCTCCTTCTTTTTTTTTTGGTCTTGAGAATGATTTTGTTTCTATATACAGAACATGGATCAATGGGACACTCTAGCATACTGGACTTTAAAGCTTTGGCTGGACGGGGGTCCCCCCGGTTTGGGGCCCCCTGTAACGGATTGATTCCAGCACATTTGGTTTTGGAGTGAAAGGCATGAAGAAGAGACGGATGGACAGACAAGATAGATAAGATAAGATAGATAGATAGACAGACACCCTGACAGGATGGATTCTTTGGTTAAGGAATATCTTTGCCACACAACATCTCACACAGTTGAGGTAGATGGGTAAAGTCTTCGTGTACACACAGGGGACAGGTCGGGGACGAAGAGGGACACTGGGGGCTTACAAAAGACTTCCACCTCATGTCAGTTTCTCAGTTCCAGCTCAACATAATACTGTTTACGTAACATAAATACTCAGCACGCGGAAGCTAAACCCACTGGTGCTTTGAATCCTCTGAGTGCTACTGTAGCTCTGATAGGGAACTGCTAAAACTACCCATGATACATCCTGATTCAGCAGTTACCCATCAATCTTTGGTTGTCTTTTTGGCTTAATTGTTATCAAAAAAAACAAAAGGTTCTATTTTTGTGTTTTCCTTTCTGCCTGCCGGCCTCATGTTGGGGTTGGGTTTGCAGAAACGCCACTAGGGGGAGCCGCAGGCTAAACCAGCGAGGCTGGTCGCCAGCAGGCAGCTGACTGAATTCACCACCCGAAGCCCTCCTCCTCCTCCTCCTTCTCTTTCTCCACAGAAAAGGATGAGCCTCCCTGTTTGACACGGAGCAGAAGGTGGCTCAACACAAAAAGCTTACATCACATCACATTACATTACATTAGGGTCATTTAGCAGACGCTTTTATCCAAAGCGACTTATAATAAGTGTGTTCAACAAAGGTAGATAAAAGAACTTCAGGTCACAAGAAATCGTAAGCGCATTTCCTTCCTAAACCAACAGCTAAGAGCAGAACTAGAGCTAGAGTAGAAGTGCAATAAGTTAGGTACTATGATGAATGAGAAAAAGGACAAATTAGAAATGAAAGATTAGAAAACAAGAGCATCAGAAGAGCTAGGACAGAGTAGGTGATGTCCTAAGAGGGAGGATCCGGGTAGTGTTTCTTGAAGAGATGGGTCTTCAGCCTGCGGCGAAAGATGGGCAGTGACTCCACTGTCCTGACATCAGTCGGGAGATCATTCCACCACTGAGGTGCCAGAACAGAGAAAAGCCGTGACCGCATCGATCGCAAGCAGGGGCCGCTGAGCGCCGGGGCAGCCGGCCGCCTGGAGGCAGCAGAGCGAAGTGGTCGGCCGGAGGTGTAGGGCTTGACCATAGCCTGGAGGTATGAAGGAGCTGTTCCTTTCACTGCCCTGTAGGCTAGCACCAGAGTTTTAAACTGGATGCGAGCAGCTACAGGGTGCCAGTGTAGAGAACGGCTTAGGCTCCCCGTCCGTGAGACAAAGGAAAACCTGAAAGGTGTCACCTCCTCTCTGATACCATGACAGTAGCGCAGGAGGGGGGGCAGAGGAGCCTTACACCTCTCTCATCTATTTCCTTAACCCCCCTGTACAAAGTCAACGGCTGCGTTTTGTGACAGTCTTTCATTCACCTGCTGCCACCTGGAGTCAGCCAGGACAGGATTTCAAAATAAAAGCCTCGTTTCTCCCTCAGCGTGTGTCTTTGATTGGCGGATTAAATGAATGTGACCTGTTCCCGTATATGACACCAACCAGGAAAGAGAGACAGACACACAGAGAGACACAGAGAGAGAGACAGACACACACACATCAACACGCAGCTGGAGTCATGAGTCAACAAGGTAACTTTATTTTGCCCTTCTTTTATACATCTTACACCTCAGTGTGAGTGAAGCTGCGTCTGCGTCTCTGCTTTTACTTTCGATTTTGGCTGTAAAGTTTAATTCCGTGTATTTCCTCTGTTAATGTAGTAAAAGCTCATAATGTTACTATAATAATACAGAGAGATCAGCTGTGTGTGTGTGTGTCTGATGTGTTTGACAGTGAGAACACACACACACTGAGTGGGTTTACTTTGATTCTATTGGACTGTGGAGACAGAGAGAGAGTGTGTTCAGCAGGTAAGGGGTTAATCTTTAGTTTGTCCTTCATTTAAAGTAGAAATTTGTTTTTTTAATGTCCTGAAAAAGAGGAAAAAGAGCAGTCAGCAAGTCAAAGATCTCCGGCTCCTGAACCAAAGCTGAAGACTTTTAAAGGTTTAGAGTTTGGGGTAATTTTCAGAAGTGAAGTGTGATGATGTCATCAGGAGAACAGAGGCTGTGTTTGTGTGTGTGTGTGTGTGTGTGTGTGTGTGTGTGTATGTGTGTGTGTGTGTGTGTGTGTGAGTGTGTGTGTGTGTGTTCTGTGGCTCTAAAGGGAAGTGAACAGGTTGAGACGAGCTCATGTTCACTCACTCATAATGTTTTAGATCAAACTTCCTCCTCGTGTTGACTCTCTTACATGTTCGTTTCTGTTTATTGTGAAGTTTCACTTCTGCTCTGGACTTCAGCTCTGTGCAGGCCACGCCCAGCTCTATTGAAGCCACGCCCAGCTCTACTGGTTATTGTTGTTTTTTACAGTGTAGCTTTTATTGTCGATCGTAGAAATATGTGTTTGTGCGTTTGCGTGTGCTGTGAGTTTCACTTCTGAATGGAGGAGACAAGACAGCAAAAGAGACCAAATAAAGATCAATGTTATTATTTACTGACCTGTCATTACTGTCGCAGGGTTCTACCTCTAAACTCCACAAAACACCAGGCATAGTCGGAAGATAGCGTTGTTGTTCTTTTATTCCCGGCCTCCAAGGTGCAAAAGATACAAAAGAAAAAATGCACAGGACTGCCAAACAAAAAGTACCTTACAAAACAGGTTTCACACTCTAAGGAAAAGAAAAATGAGTTCCTCAATATCAGGTTTTCCCATGTTTCCCAAAACTAAACTTGACTCAATACAAAGCACGTCACTGTTACCTTCTGTGTAACCCAACCACGACCGCCCGCTCCCAGGCTGAGGCAGTCTCCTTTTATTTCCATAGCCCCTCCCACTAGGCTTTAAACAATTTCATAAATCAATTAACCCAATTTCTACTCACAAAAGCAGCAGTCACAGTTACCTTAACCTCAAATATAAATGACACAAATTAACCCTACTATATCTCATTCTACAGAAATGAAAAGCAGGTCATTTGTAACTCAAAGAATGGATTCTGCAAACAAAAACAAATTATTCCCTTTCACGTCACCGTGCAAGGGCGCGAAACCATTCCATTTAAACCAAGCAAATGTGACGCCTCTGGTTGGCCGCACGGTGCGTAAATGTAAGTTGAGATCACCAGTGCGCCGCTTTGGTTGCTGTGAAATTGTAACGGGGTTATTCAAACTGAGGGAGAACGGATAGGAGGGAGGGCGAAAGTGCCTGTGTGCATGTGTGCTGACCAGAGGCATTGACGGGGCCGCGCTGGCACAGTGCCGCTCCGTCACAATTACACACACACACACACACACACACTCTCTGATCACACTGATAAACCTCAGACGTGCTGCTGTGACCGTCTGCTCAACCGCTTTACCTGCAGCACCACCACTTCCTCCACTTCCTCCACACTGAGCTTCACACGTAGACGCTCACTTCCTGTTTCAGTCACAGAGACTGAAGAACGCAAACTCAGCTGTTACAAGGAGCAGCAGATATGGGACCAGAGGGAGATGATGAGATACTTAGAGAGAGGAGAGGAGAGGAGACATCAAGAAGAGAAGGGGAACAATGAAGAGCGACTGTGGGGAGACGGGGGGAACAAACAAAGGTCAATCAGTGTATTGGTGTGTGTGTGTGTGTGTGTGCGTCCTACAGGTGTGATGTTTGTGAGCCTGCTGCTCGTCCTCCTCAGTGTCGGGGCGTTGGCTGCGTTTGATGGCGCCCTGGACCTTCACTGGGGGCTGTGGAAGAAGACGCACGGGAAGATGTACGGCACAGAGGTAAGACAAGTGGGCCACGCCCAGCTCTGTGCAGGCCACGCCCAGCTCTATGGAAGCCACGCCCAGCTCTACTGGTTATTGGAGAGCTGCTATTATTTGTTTGTTATTGTTAACAAGCTGAAACTTTCACACCCATCTTGTAAAAACGTGTGTGTGCGTGTGTGTGTTTGAGGTGGAGGAGCTGCACCGCCGGGGCTTATGGGAGAAGACGCTGCAGTTCATCACCGTCCACAACCTGGAGGCCTCGATGGGACTTCACTCCTACGAGCTTGGCATGAACCACATGGGAGACCTGGTAAGACCCCATGATGACCTGATGAAGACCTGATGATGACCTGATGAAGACCTGATGATGATCTGATGTCACTCAGGAACTGGTTTGGTTTGGCTGAGTGTTACCTGTGAATGTAAATCTGTACTACGGACAGAGAAGAAGAAGACATTTACATGTAGAGGCTTTCCTCCATCTTCACTTCATGACAGCCCAACATAGCCAACACGTGTGAGTTGATGAGGTTGTGTGTGCCGATGAAACTCCCACACAGATGGAAGCTGGTCGGCTCTCAGTACGGGAACAGGCACGGTAGTGTCAGCAGCTGAGGTTGGTTTGTTGATGCAGGTTAGCGGTTTGAACCTTCAGCGAGGCTAACAAGGCTAACACGCTAACTTGACCACCCACATCCGAGCACTACAAAGAGTAAAGAAGAGAGCAGGAAGTGAACACGTGAGCTGCAGGAGGAAGGGTGCGCTTGATTTGCTGTTTAGTCTCATTTGGAGGGAGAAAGATTTAGAGAAGTGGAGTCGTGTTTGATGATCTACTAGAGCGACTTGAGTCTAGGTGACTCGTGTTCATGTCACCAAGCAGCAGGAGGCCCCGCTCCCTGGGGCCCCCTGGTGCGGGGGGCAGAGGTCAGGGAGGTTCCTCTGCTTCTCAGCAGGACCAGGCAGAAAGTTTGAGAGCCTTCATGTTCCTCTCCTCAGTGTGTGGGTCGTTGTTCAGTCAGTTTGTTTGTGTATTGAATCGTATTGATACCAGGAGGAGAAGTGATCGATGCCTGCGGCACGTCTGAAGTCAGAGAGGCTAAGAGGTCTGAAGGTCTGAAGATCTGAAAGTCTGAAGTCAGAGAGGCTAAGAGGTCTGAAGGTCTGAAGATCTGAAAGTCTGAAGTCAGAGAGGCTAAGAGGTCTGAAGGTCTGAAGGTCTGAAGTCAGAGAGGCTCAGAGGTCTGAAGGTCTGAAGGTCTGAAGTCAGAGAGGCTAAGAGGTCTGAAGGTCTGAAGGTCTGAAGTCAGAGAGGCTCAGAGGTCTGAAGGTCCAAAGTCAGAGAGGCTCAGAGGTCTGAAGGTCTGAAGGTCTGAAGGTCTGAAGTCAGAGAGGCTCAGAGGTCTGAAGGTCTGAAGTCAGAGAGGCTCAGAGGTCTGAAGGTCCTAAGGTCTGAAGTCAGAGAGGCTAAGAGGTCTGAAGGTCTGAAGATCTGAAGGTCTGAAGTCCGAGAGGCTCAGAGGTCTGAAGGTCTGAAGTCAGAGAGGCTCAGAGGTCTGAAGGTCTGAAGCTCAGTCCAGCTTCACGGTTCATTTCTACTCGTGGTTTGTGTGAAGATGATGTCATTATAATCATGTGTTTATGAATGAAGCAGCAGTCAGACTTTGTTTAATGTGTCAGATATTAGATTATTATTGTTTTTGTTAATTATAACACTGACTTCTGTGTGTTATTAATTCAAGAATTAATTAAAACGGAGCCCAAACACTTTCTGTGCAGTGCATCCTCCTTCCTCATCTTCCTCATCTTCCTCACAGACTCAGGAGGAGATCAGTCAGTCTTTCGGCATGCTGCGTCCCCCCACTGACCTGCAGAGGGAGCCCTCATCCTTTACTGGAGCGGCTGGTGCTGCTCTGCCGGACACGGTGGACTGGAGGAAGCAAGGCTGGGTGACGGCGGTGAAGAACCAGGTGAGGAACACAGAGAGCTTCAGCTTCAGCCTCAGCTTCAGCCTCAGCCTCAGCCTCAGCAGGTCTGGTGTCATGTGAGATGGCAACACAATGACATCACAGCGCTCTCACTTCCTCTTTCCACCATTTTCCTCTTGCTTCTGGTTGGATGTGTTCTTCTTCACAGAGGAAGTTGTCATCACAGCTTCCTGTCGTCTGCTGTAGCACCAAACTCACTTCATCTTTAGGAATGGAATCATTTCTCATCAAACATCACCGTCTTCTGCTAAATAAACAAAATAAAAGTGTGAAAGTATGAAGGTGAACTCCCTCTGCTTGTGTCCGCTCACTGTAGGGGAGTTGCGGCTCCTGCTGGGCCTTCAGCTCTGCGGGGGCCCTGGAGGGTCAGTTAGCCAAGACCACAGGGAAGCTGGTCGACCTGAGCCCCCAGAACCTGGTGGACTGCTCCTCCACCCCCAAGTACGGCAACCTAGGCTGCAATGGAGGCTACATGCACCAGGCCTTCCAGTACGTCATCGACAACCAGGGCATCGACTCGGAAGAGTCCTACCCCTATGTGGGCCAGGTGTGTGTGTGTGTGTGTGTGTGTGTGTGTGTGTGTGTGTGCATGCGTGCGTC
>NW_027467271.1:72500-92500 GCF_046128005.1 Genypterus blacodes | reverse complement strand
AAACAGCGAGGCTGGTCGCCTGCAGCAGCTGACTGAATTCACCACCCGAAGCCCTCCTCCTCCTCCTCCTTCTCTTTCTCCACAGAAAGGGATGAGCCTCCCTGTTTGACACGGAGCAGAAGGTGGCTCAACACAAAAAGCTTAGGCTCCCCGTCCGTGAGACAAAGGGAAACCTGAAAGGTGTCACCTCCTCTTTGATACCATGACAGTAGCGCAGGGGTCGGCAGAGGAGCCTTCCAGCTCTTTTATCTATTTCTTTAACCCCCCTGTACAAAGTCAACGGTGTGCCCCCCCCCTCCCCTGCTCTCAGCATGCTTACAATTGTTGCTCATTAAAGTTTAATTCGCCTCCATGCCCCACTACTCCCAACACCTCCTGTTCCTCAACCCCCCCTCCCCTCCTATCAGCAGCACCAACCATCCTCACTCTGGATGATTCAGCCGCCCCTCTGATCTCGCCCCCCGCCCCCTCTGAATGCCCCCTAAAGCCCACAGGTCTGGCCGAGAGGGGACCCCAGACCCGATATCCAGGGAGGAGACGGGTTGAAAAAATCCTCCCCTTTGAAGTCCACGAAAAAGTCGATGGCCTCTTTCATGACCGCCCGTCTTTCAAGTGCATGCTGTGAAGTGGGCCCCGGCAATCCGCCCCTTCCAACGTTAAAGACACAGAAAGAGGGAGGAAGAGAGGCGGAGAGAGAGAGAGAGGGCAGAGAATGGTCAGGCTAACCTTGTGTCTCTGCCAGCACTCACACAGGGCCAGAGATTCACATCTGAGGTGATTTCTTCTGATTTTTTTGCATCAGCTAGCTGACAAAATCGAATCACTTCTGCCAGTCAAAGTCCGGTGTGAGAAAAGGATGAGTTACAAGGACGACCCAAGGTTCCCAGAGGAGCTGGAATTCATTCAGATAACCGCAGAAGACCAGCAAGGAACCCTATCATCCCCAAAAGACCGGGGAGGAAAATTCCAAGACCAAGAATAAACCCGGCTAACGAAGACCAACAAACCAGAGATCTTCACAGGATCATGAAACTAAAGGCCAGGAACAGCAGACCCCAAGAAGAGCCAAGACCTAAACCCAGAGAGCCCCCAAAATCCAGGACCAAACTGAAGATACCTGAAAGGCCAGAAACAAACCCACACAAACCCACAACGGCAGGAGAAACAACCCTCGAAATCCAGGAACAAAGCTGATCTAAGATAAGCTAAGATCACCACAACACGAAACCAAAAGGACCCTAGAAGAGCTGAAATAATCCCTACAAGCCCCAGAAAGACAGAAAAAAACCCTAAGAACCCTAGGAGATGGAGAACAAACCCAGTTCTCGAACCGGAAACCCTTAGAAGACGAGCAACGTACCCATAACAACCCAGTGGAACTGAGACAACTGGCAGAAGGCCTTGGCATGTGGAGGACGGTGGTCACACGGAGTTGGACGTAGACAGGAGCCTCTGTGCCGCACTGGGTTTGGAGGGGAGGGGGGTTCACGACCATGCAGTACCCAGGCAGATGCACCGCACGCGTGTTAGCACGTGACCCTGAAGGACTCGGACTCGTAAGGCCTTCAGACGTTCTGCACACTCTGCAGCACAACTTTACAAGCAACCTGTGAACCTATGGGATGTCACATTGTTATCATTATTATTACTGATATAATAATATTATTATTGATTATTATTATTACCACAACATTCAAACAAGCTTTGGCCTTGGCGTTAAGAGTTGAGACATTTGCAAGAGTGAAGAAATCCCCATTAACCTACGAAAAACAAAAGCCAGGCCACAAGGATGAAGATACGTAACGTCACTGAGTGGCGGGGCGGGGCGGGGCTTGGGTCAGGGTCGGGGGGGTCACGGGTGCAGACGCAGGGGTTTAGGCCGTACATTCAGGGAGGACAATGTTCATCTTTGGTATTATGATGGGATTCTACAGCTAAAAGTGCCCATCAGAAAAAGTCTTGAGTTTCACACAGACATACAGAGCATCGTTAAATAAATACTTACAGTATATAGATAGCATAAATAAATAACCAAATAAATAGAGAGAAGAAAGGAAAAAGGACAAAACAATAAATACGCAAATGCAGTAATAAATAAGTCGATCAGATCAGTTAATTGCATTTGAAACCTTCTCGCTCCGATTGAACTATTGGCTATAAGGAGGCGCGTTAAAGCCGTTTCCTTTGTGGACCAAAAATGACCTTGTACGTGGGCGGGGCCGGAGCAGCTGCCCCGGCGGCCCACGCGTGTCTATAAATAGAGCCATGTGCTTGAAATCTGTACAAAAGAGCTGAAAGAATCACATTCCTCCATTTTTCTAGATATCTGTAAAAAAAAACGTAATGGAGCAGAGGTGTGAACAGCCGAGGTGTTGAAATGCAGAATAGGTCAACGTCACTATACATTGTGTCGGGCGCTCGTCTCTCCTCTGGACGCTTCGCTTTCAAAGGTTCTTCTTCACGGTTTCTTTGTGTTTTTTGCTGTTTTTGAGTCAACAAATGGCTGTGGAGCTTTGGTCTGGAAGCTCCGTCCGAGTCTTAAAGCGGGACGGCGGAGGCGGCGGCGGCGGCGAGTCCATTGCTGCGTCCCGCTGGCGTGTATTGATTCTGTCCTGGCGTGTTCGGCGAGACGAGCGGCGGTTCCCTTCCTCGAAAACTCTGATTCATTCAAGGCAGGAACCGTCGTCGCAACAAAACAAAAAAACAACAATAACAAAAATCTGGAAAGAGCAGTCAAGCTTCCTGTTGGTGGTAAATTTCAGGCTCCGATCGCAGAACAATGTGTAGTCCTAAGAACCATCACCATGGAAACACATGCTAAGAAAAGGGGAAAAAACAGTAGATTCTCGAGAAAAAACAGGACGTCGTGTTAAAAAAAAGCCACTTTTCCTCTTTTTCACTTTGATTCTTCAGAGAAAATCGGGCGGGAACGTTTGTGGATTAACGTCTTTAGATGATGGCGAACACTTTTGATTAAGAAGTTACACAATGGAGCTCTCCAGAAGTGAGCCAGCGGCACCTCTTGATTCTTCACGTTTGGAGAGATGACTCTAAATTTGAAGGTACACCAAAATACTCTTCCTCCTGATTTGTAATACCCTCATTATCTCTAATCTACATAATCAAAATAATGCAATGAGATGGCGTCTATGTAAGGGCGCGACTCAAATCAACTTCGCACCCTTGACTATACAAAGCGGGACCTCACGTCCTGCCCTCATATCACTCTGGGTTTCGCCCCCTTTCCATTTCAAGGGGGCGATCGACTTTGGTTTGGAAAATGCTTCAAGATTCTTCATAAAAACATCTATATTCGCCGGCTCCGTCGCTCCTTCTGATAACGAGGAGGACATTTATTACGGCTGATCCCTGCCCAGACCAGTCTATGTGCCCCCTTGCTCCTTCGGCGCCCTCCTTGGCATCACGCCGTGCTGCAGGACACCGCGGAGGAGGAGACGCTGGAGCCCGAGGAGCCCGTGGAGGACGGGCGGCCCTCGTCCGCCCACTTGTTGAGGTTGCGTCGGCGGGCGTTCATGAAGAAGTTGCTGACAGTGGACAGCTCCAGGCCCAGCTGCTGCGAGATGGTGACCTGCAGGTCCTTGGTGGGGCGGTGGTTCTCCCTGAAGATGGCCAAGAGCGTGCGGCGCTGCAGGTCGGTGAACACCAGCCTGGTGCGCTTGGGGCCCTGGTTGCGCTCCAGCTTGCTCTGCTCCTGCTCCTTCCGCTTGCAGGCTGGAGGCAGAAGAATAAAAGATGGAAGTGGAAATGAGTTAGCGAGCAGGCCGGCCGGCTAACTAGGACAAATGGATTAAGCTGAGAGAAAGTGGATTTGTAGAGAGAAAACAGATTAGCTAAGCAACTTTGATTAGTTAAAAGAGATGAATCAGCAGCTTGTCTGGCTGCAAAGGAATCAAGATGTTCCTCCCATCGCATGTTAGAGCAGATAACAGCATCCAGGATGGAGCTGCTGCTTCCATTAAGCTGCAGTCCACAATCTAGAGCCCATACAAAGACCTGGCTCACACACACACACACACACACACACACACACACACACACAGTGTAGTAAAGTGATTGAAAGGAAAGATTCAGTTTGCCACATTTCTTTAGATTTTCATGTTTTCACATTTTTCCATGATTAACGTCCGAACTGAACAACGAGCTCACAGCTGTGATGCAATCAATTCTATAAGACAATCTGTGCATGAGACAAATAAAACATCCTCCTCATCCTCCTCATCCTCATCCTCCTCCTCCTCCTCCCAGCTGACCTCATGTTTCTGTCCCAGCATGCCTCAGTGATTTCCCCTCTGAGGGTGAACCTGCTCATTATTTCTGCCTGAATTGTTTTAGTATCAAACTTGGGCTCAAATCAAACTTTTCTCCTCCCTTCTTCTCTATGAGGCAGCGATGATTAAGTCGTCTGGTCATTTTTATTTAATCCCACGACGGCGGCGTAGCTCAGAAACTGCAGGTCTCACAGGTTAAACACCGCTGCAGCCGCCGACCAAATACATGATCAATAATCCCTCAACACGAGTCTGAGGAGTGAAAATATGAGAGTGTGTGTGTGTGTGTGGGTGTGTTAGGGAGGGCTGAGGCTTGAGCTCAGATCCATTTTAGAATCAGACTCAGCCTTCAGTATTCAGGCTGCAGCTCCTCTGCATATCCAACGCTGAACCTCCAACATGCTGTGGTTCTGTATTTACAGGAAACACAACACCGACCTCTGCAGGACCCCCCTCCCCCCTCCCCCCTCCCCCTCTCTGTCCATCTCCTTCCTCTTCCCCTCTTCCTCTTGCCTTGCAGGACACTTCAACATCATTAGTTTCTCATAAAAGTCATTTACATGTGGCGGCAGTGAGTGAGTAATAATCACTTTAGGGGGAACTAATTTATTTTCTATTAAAGCGAGGTTACGTCAGGGGTGAGTGAAACAAGCAGACTCGGCACTGCCCGCGGTGTTTAGAAGCCTTAAGTGGACTAAAACATATTTGGGCGAGTCGTGCAATTACCTAAATGCACTTTAAAGAGGTTTCAATCAGCAGGGACTGTTTTGCTGATGGTATCAAATGTGTTTGTAAGTGTAAGCACTGGTGTACACACACACACACACACACACACGTACGTGCTGGGCTGATGTATTGGCGCCAATACTGGGCTTTTATTACTGGCAGAGTCTGTGGAGTGGAAACGAAGCTGCACTCTGTTTGCACATTTCACTTCTTAATCTGACGGAGGAATAAAGTCTGAAACGCTCAAATGAGAGATTTTCACTCCGACGCTTTGGACTCTGGAGCGAATGATTGGATATGCTCTGACATTTCAGAGAGTTTGAGCTCCAAACATGGAGAGAGAAATGTAAGAGTGACAGAAATGACTTTTTAAAAGACTTGCAGATTTTAAATCACATTTATCAATGACAGCTTTCATCATTGATCGGCTCTCACACTGAATTCTTGGTGATTTTAAGCTTGAAAAACAGCAAAAATATCAATCTGATCCAGAGATTTTCATTTCATCTTGTTTTCGAAAAAACAAATGAAAAATTTGGTCAAAATCAAAATTAATTTATTTTAAGAATTTGCTTGAAAATTGAGTGATGAAGATGAAGAAGATGAAGGAGAACAAAGAGAACTAAAGCTAAAAACAGCTGCACTGAAATCAGACTGAATAAATAAAGTAAATAAAATAAATTTAACAGTAAAATGATGTCATTCATTTGAAATCTTTGCTTTTCTTGTTAGAATAATTCCTTAGTGACATTTCTGCTCCTCTTCTTCTTCACCATGATAAAATGATCTCTCACACGGGATTCTTGCATATTTTTGGCACAGCAGCAGCATTTGTGAAGACTTTGAATGTTGAGCTGCAGGATATGGATCTGATGGAGTCAGATTTGGACTTATTTTTAGACAAACAAGTGGAGAATTTGCCAGAAATGAGCGTCTGCATCGTGAAGTAAGACAGAAAAAGGAGCAGAAGCCAGAGAAGCCATGGATGTTTCAGATGTTTCAGTTCAATCAGAGAAACGAGCTGATCTGAGCTGAAACATCAGGAGTCGGGCTATTTTCAGATCAAAATCATTCACATCTTCATATTTGCATTATTTTTGGTTTTAATTGGAACGTTTTAATGCGCAGTGATGTCTGCTAAATAATGAGCCTCATGAAATCTGGGACATTTTAGCATCAAAACAGCAAAAATTGCAGCAAAAACATCACGTTTGTCTTATTTAGAATAGAGGGATGGATGTGGGTCTGATCCATGACTTTAGTGTAAATGAGCATCTGGGTCCTGAAATGAGAGCTAAACTCATGAAATGACACTTGATCCTGGAAATCTCTCCAAAGCAGCTGATCTGGATTGTAAACGGGTCAGATTCATCTTTTCTTCCACTTATTTTAAAGTGACTCGATAAAATGAGATCTCAGCTTTATGTGAACTCCCCACACACACACACACACACACACACACACACAGGCAGTATATACAGCAGAGTGGCTCCTCTCGGGTCTCAGAGCAGCACTGACACGTTCAATTGATTGGCTTACATCTCCCCATTGAGAACCATCTCACACACTGAGGGCTGCTGATGTTTACTGTACCGCCGACGCACACACACACGCACACACACACACACACACACACACACACACACACGCACGCACACACACACACACGGCGAACAACCCCCGGTGCCTCTGATTGGCCCGGCCGCTCCAGAGGAAATGGCGACCTCACCGACGTCTTCAACAATTGATGGACGCTGGATTGCTTTGACGTCCAGTGGAGCGTCTGAACGTGGAGCGTGTGAGCCGGGATGAAGAAGCTCACAGTCAAACTGGGTTCAAATGTAAAGCGACCTCATTTAGAGTCAAAGTTGTTCTGCTGATGTTTGTTTACTCCAGCAAACGTAAACACGCATGTTTATTCACTGAGCTAGTTTTTGTTTAATAACTGAACTGAAGTTTCATGAATTTATGATTTTTTTCCACATTTTATGGATTTCATTTTGGTAACATTCTTCTTTCCTCTTCTTCTTCTCATTGTTTTCACTTTGGGTCACTGGAGGCCCAAACACTCTTCTTCTTCTTCTGTGGTGCTGTGCCGAGTCTCTGCTGGTCCTCCTCCTCCTCTTCCTCGTTATCTGAGGACGTGTTTGACTCGGTGTCAGCCAGATTACGGGCCCGTTAGCTTCATGGCGTCTCACAGCTCGTTTGCATTTCTGAGAGTTATCGAGCTGCGTCTCATTAAAACCTGAGCTGCAGAAGATCGTCAATAAACTACCAGGCAAATAAATTCCTTCTTTTGGTTTCTTTCCTCCGTCCCAGTGTGTGGATGTTCAGGAGAGCAACAACGAGGAGAGGAACAGATCTGATCTTCATCTTCATCTTCAGCTTCATTCAGGGGTTTGATGGCAGCTCAGTCGCTCTGTGGACCATGAAGGCCTTAAAATGGCTGCCGGTGGACTTCACTTTAGAGAAGGAGCTTCATTAAAGGACCAGGATGGAGTTTGAAGCATCTGTGAGGTGAACTTTGATGAATCTAAACTGGTCTGAACCGGTTTCTCTGCGTTAAACTCAGCTGCTGTTTAGTTGTTAGCTTAGCTTTTCCTGTTAGCCTCAATCAAACTCATTTACTTATTTTGTTATTTTCTCGTTTTGCAGATTTTTTTCACTTCATACTGGAATATTTTTGTGTTTTGATTAGTTTTCTGAAGATTTTTTCTTAATGAGTTTGTTGGAGGGATTTTCTCCGTTAGCTCGTCATGCTAGCTGGCTGTGATGGAGCGGCACAGGTTCCAGCGTTGTACCGCTCTGTGTTCCCTCTACGCTCGATGTACCAATCAAAGAAACGACACATTAGCGACGGCTACTCCGCTCCTCTCGTCGATTTATGACCAGTGGGAGGAGCGGGGCCGTCCCAGCGCTCTCCCCCTCCCTCCCTCCCTCCATCTCTCTCTCTCTCTCTCTCTCTCTCTCTCTCTCTCTCTCTCTCTCTCTCTCTCTCTCTCCCCGAACGAGGCTCGTAACGCGGCCATTAAGTAAATGCTTCCTTATGCTGTAATCATGTGTAAAGGCTCAGATTAGCATTAGCATGCTATAACTCGCTCCTCTCCGTAAACGTCCCCCTATAGGCTTCTTATGATCGTGGGAACGGCCCCTAATCATGATGTATGCCGCTGTCTCGTGTTGCTGAAACGTGATGGAAAGCCCTTTCCCTACCCCCCGGCCCTCAGCCCCCACCCACCCCCTCTGCTCCGCCCCCCTGCCCCCCCTGCACCCCCCCTCTCTCTAACCCCACCCCACCCCACCCCTCCAGCCCCAGCCCACCCCCTGCTGATTTCTTGGGCCAGGGGCTGATAGAAATTATTGATTAAATCTGTGCAGCTCAGACTCCTCGACCCACAGAGGCTGGTTAACCCCTTCAGCGCCGCAGAGTGGGGGGAGCTGCAACAAGATAACAATGATTTCTTTTTAAAAAAACAACAACAAAAAAAAGCCGACCGCGCCGTTTGTTTCTTCGACGAGGCCACGTCGGCGTGTTTGCGCTCCCCTGATATGCAGATGGAATCAGCTGTGACCTTTGAGCCCGGCAATCCGAGTGGACTGTACGCAGGGACGGACGGGGCTTTGTGGCTTTCATGAGGGTGGGGGTGGGGGTGGGGGTGGCGTTTGAGCCCACACGTAAACCGCACTGACCTTTCTGATTCATTTAGACCTTTAGTCAAGAGCTGCAGCCATCATCTTTAAAGTTGCAGGCTCTGATCCCGTCCTCCACTCGGCCTGTGCCTCCTGCTCTGACTAAATCCTGATTGCCTCCTCCACAGCCTGAGGTTGCATCTCATATACAGTGCAGTAATCCACACACACACACACACACACACACGGGAGATACTGCGGATAAAGGCGAGGATCACCTCCTCCACGTTAGCGTGTCTGCTAACGTCTCCACAGAAAGACGATTAAACACAAAGATGGCAGCGGCTCCGTCCTCATAACGACGGCCGGGCCTGTGCAGACACACACACACACCAGCCGACACCGCCGGAGCGCAGAGCGAGCGGCCCTGTCTGTGTGCGTGTGTGTGTGTGTGTGTGTGTGTGTGTTTAAAAAAGTGCTGCATTAAGGAGGATCATCTTCAAACTTAAGGCGTGAAGCAGAGAGCACTCCAGCCGTCTTCAGAGCCCGAGCACGCGGCGCCGCGCATTCTAATTCCAGTCTCGATTTGCCGATGCGGCCGAGGTGTGTGTGGGCAAGGCGTGCTGCTCTTTCCCATGGAAATCAATACAGGCTTGTAATTAAACAAAAGGGGGTTGGCCAGGGGGGGAAAACAAGCCCCTCTGAAAGTAGGTTATGTAGAAAAGTGCCGAGCTGTCCAGATTGTGGCTTTGCCAAGAACTAAATATGCAATTTCAGAGTGTGTGTGTGTGTGTGTGTGTGTGAGCCAGAGCAGCGTTGTCAAACAGCAGCAGCACGTTGGCGACGGCTCCTCTCCGCGTAAGAGCCTTTAATTTTTGATGAGTGTGATTGATCGGCTGCTGGGGTTTGAGCGGCGCCGGCTTGTTAAAATAATGTTTGTGTTTGTAAAGAAACAAAGAAACAAACGAGCGAGACGGAACGATCCAGCGAGAGGAGCTGCTCAAAGGAACAAAGGAAAATCTCATCATGACCGAGACGAGGTGTGTGTCAGTGTGTGTCAGTGTGTGTGTGTGTGTGTGTGTGTGTGTGTGAATAGCTCAGTTGCATACAGTGTGTTTAGGATTAGATTAATCTTTTTAAATGACAGACATACACACCAGAGATAATTCCTCCTCTGATAAGCAGTTAGTGTGTGATTGCTGTAACAGTTTGTGAGAGGAGGAAGTACACATGTGCAGCCACAGACCAACAATCAAAGATCAATAATTGTGAGGGGATTGCAAGAGTGCACAATCATTACCTATGAACCCTATTGTGTTGTTGAGCTTAATCAGTTGAGCTGCTGACAGGGAGCGAAACGCAGTGATCAACTGTGCAGGCTCACACACACGTCCTGCTCACAGCCCCCCGCAGTGAGCACGCACACGCACACACACACACACACACACACACACACACGCGCACACACGCGTCTGTGCCGGGCTCATGTTACTGTGTTCACTTGGATCTCTTTCTGTGCAGCGTGTATCAGATGGGTCCCGGTCCCTGTGGAGGGACAACAGTGCAGCTCGGCCTCGTCTCCTCTTCACCATCCCACAAGAATATCACATGTCAAGCTGCCCGTTACACAGAGAGAGAGACGAGCCGGAGAGACGAGCCACAGAGAGAGAGCGAGAGAGAGAGAGAGAGAGAGAGAGAGAGAGCTCTACTCCCTGAGATCTGCATGGACGCCACGCCGAAGCAGAGGCCGAGGCCGGTGACGGGAACGATAACAAACATGACCTCGTTTAGTTCTGACGCTTAAGGAGAAACCATGGGAATGAGACGGGTTGAGCAGGAAGACTGGAAATGATTGGAACAGGAAATGCAGCCTGATGGGGACAAACGGCCTCACACAGCTTTACCAGCTTTGATCTCCATGTTTATGGATCAACCAGACAACAGGATTCAGATGAGATAACGTCTATAAATGAGTCTTTAATTGTAATTTATGTCTTTTATTTTAAACTGGCCCCGATGTGAGAACGGAGACAAAACTGGAACATTTTCAAGATAATTCCGTTTATGGAAAAAATGGAATCTAAAGTAAAATAGCATCAAAGAACAATCAGCATTTATATTTAATTCTCCTCTGTTGAAGCCGCAGCAGGTTGAAATCCTGCGTTTTAATATTGGAGCTTGTGAATCTGGATCATTGATTTTACCTCGCACGCATCAACAACATCACTCGAGCATTCTGGGAAATTTCCTCCAGCCTCACAGAGCAGATTGGAGCACAGATTGTTGCTGTTTCATCTGTGCTGCTCTCTAATGTTTCACACTGAGGTTAGAAACCGGGCCCTGGTCCCTGAGTCTGCCCCCGTGGGCCCCCCCCTGGTCCCTGAGTGCGGCCCTGTTAACCTGCCCCCCCCCCCCTCCATTGTTTACACTCAGTATGAAGAATCTCACAGATCTCCAGGTGAATCCTCCACCGTTTGCACGCGGCCCCGGCCGTAATCGCCGGCGTGAAGACGTTGATAAAGGACGCCTGGCAAACGCTCAAGTCTCATTTGCATCACCGCCGTGCCAAGTCCACTTCCGCGTGCCACATTGATATAAATCACTGTTAGAATTAATCAATCGCTCCAGAATGGCATATCTGCACAAATGATTTTGTGGACTCGGCGGCGGCGGCGGCGGCGGCGGCTGCGATTAAGCTGCCAGGCGCCGCTGGCTGGCTCTGATCTTCACGGTTGGTTTGAGAGGAGGGCAAATGTCTGCGGCTTCTCTGATTGTAGCTACTGTACGGATCAATAGGAGCTGCTTAGGAGCCACGTAAACAAAGGGACGGCACATATGGCCTCCTCTTACGCAAACTGCCCCCGACGCACCGCTGAGCTCTTATTATCTGAGCTGCTGAGACAATGGACACACACACACACACACACACACACACACACACACACACACACGCACACACACACACACAGCACATTTCCTGGCACCAGGAAGGGAAACAGGGAAACATGGCTATGATGCCTCTGCTTTTCCTCGTGTCTCAGCCTGAGCAGCATACTGAGTGCTGGAGAGGAGAAATTTGGGCGTTTGGGGAAAACACGGCGAGAGAAAGAGAGAGAGAGAGATAGAGAGAGTGTGTGTGTGTGTGTGTGTGTGTTTGTTGTGGTGTGTGTGTGTGTGTGTGTGTGTGTGTGTGTGTGAGTGCCATACATGTGAGAAGCAGACAGAGTGCAGAAAGCAGAACTTACCCTCCAGCCGAAGCGAGGCCATCCTTTGAAACTCGGGCTCCTGCAGCCAGCGGGACATCCTCTTAAAGGTCTCGCGGCCGGACTTGAGCTTGCCCCAGGGCTTGGGGTTCCTCAGGAGGTCAGACAGCGTGCCCTGTGACCTACACAGGACCCTCTCAGCGAAGATGGCCTGGGGGATGCTGTACCTCTTCAGCTCGGTGATGATCCTCTGGGCCACGTCTCGGGTGTTGATCTCCTCTCCGCCGCCGCCACCTCCCCCGCCGCCGCCCTGCGAGCCGGCCAGCATGCCCTCTCCGGGCGAGGACGAGGCGGAGGAGGAGGAGTGCAGGTGCTCCACCATCTTGGAGGCTTGCTGGCTGGGGTGATGGTGGGGCTGGTAGTGCTGGCTGTAGATGTGAGCGTGGTGACCCGGGGCGTGCTGGTGGGCCTCCATTTTGTTCAGCTGGTGGCCCACGGATACGTCGCCTCCTCCCAGGCCCGGCGGCGACATCTCCCGGCCGAAATCCGCGGTCCGGCAGAAGAGGTTCCCCCCGTGGACGTCGTAGCCGCCGTGGAGCATCTGGCCGCCGCCGGCGTTGGGGCTGTTGCCCAGGCTGCCGTAGCCGTGCATGGAGGAGCCCAGGCCGGCGCCGGTGGTGGGCGGGGACAGACTCTGGGCCATGGCCAGGTCTTTGCCGTAGGGGTTGTAGAAGTTCCCTCCCAGGCCTCTGTCCTCACGCATGAGGGTGAAGCTGCCGATGACGTTGCTGACGGGCAGGCAGGGGTGATGGTGGTGGTGGTGGTGGTGGAACTTGTCGTCGAAGGGCTGCAGGGGGGTCAGGGTGGTGTAGGTGCTGCCCGAGCCCGACGGGGAGTCGCCGCTGTAGCCCAGGGCCGACATGGAGTGGTCGAAGCCCGGCGGACGCGGCTCGGGCTCCAGGGTCATGGCGTGGCCCCCCAGGGAGGGCCTGGGGAAGGCGGCGGAGAGGTCCCGGGAGTGCAGCATGGCCCTGCCGTCCTGGCTGTGGGCCAGCTCGGCGTGGCTGTGGAGGGACATCTCCAGACCCCCGTCCATCTTCAGATCGCCTCAGAAATCAAAGCCTGCCTGTGTTTGTGGCCTCAGGTTGTTGCTGCTCGGCTCGGCTCTTCTTCTCTTCTCTTCTCTTCTCTTGTTGTTGTTGTGGAGCAGCGAGCTCACAGGCTGAAGCTCTCTTGTTACACCAGACTATGGATTTATTGATTTGTGAATTAATTGATTTCCGGGCTTATGGGGTGTCTAATTAATTATCTGATAACGTTAAGTACTGTCTTCAAACTCTCCTCAAACTCCAGGAAAAGCGGTGTGCGGCGGCGGCGTCGGAGCTTTACAACGGGAATGTGTGTCTCATTTGTGCGTCGGCGCTGTGCTCTCCTGTCGCCTCTTTGGTGCTCAGCAGCTCCTCGGCAGAAGCTTTGTGCCTGCGGGAGACAGAAACACGCTGCGTTCACTGCGCTGCGCCGCAACTTTCACCACCACACACAAATGAAGCGGCTCGTCTGTGCGGGATTTACACGCATGCATCCCAAACACACACACACACACACACACACACACACACAGTCACAATCACAGGCGCGTCCGAACACTGACGCGCGTTTTCCGCCCGTTTTCCGCCAACGATTCGTGGGGAAATCGCTGTTTCTGCGCACTTACACGCAAACCTCAGCGCGGAAAACGCGATTATTTAATTCTACAGCAAAGTTGTGAATACAAGTGAACACATTTACACGCCGGGGATCCGCGTGAAGCGTGGACCAAGTGGGACGTGGACGCGGACACTCGGCGTGTTGGCTGGATGCGTCGCGGTCGAGTCTTACCTTTTTTATTCTCCGCGTCTGGCTGCGTGTCCGCGGCTGTTGTCCGTCCGGTGCATCGCTCCGATTGTGTCGCTCAGCTGCCTGCACGGATTCACACAATTGGTCCGATGCGCCCCAGGGTGCTACATTCACCCACAGCACGGCACAAACAATCACGCAGACCCCTCTGTCTCTCTCTCTCTCTCTCTCTCTCTCTCTCTCTCTCTCTCTCTCTCTCTCTCTCTCTCTCTCTCTCTCCACACACACGCTCCGCTTTTTTCCTTTTCCAGTCTTTGTCTCCAGTCCCAAATATCTCCGGGTCCCTCCTCGCCTTCTTTTCTCTTTTCTTCGCTCTCTACTCTAGCAGCTCTCCTCTTCTTCTTTCATTATCTCGTGAGATTTTCCTCCTCCTCCTCCTCCTCTTCTCCTTCTTGCCTCTGCCTGCCACTTCATCGATCCCAGCACCAACTCTTTCTCCTCCTCCTCCTCCTCTTTCCCCCCTGCTCCCCCCCCCCCCCCCCGCCCCCCTCCCTCAGCCCCCGCACACACACACACACACACACACACACACACACACCCTCCCTCCCTCCTGCTCACATTGACTCCCTGCTTTCAGTGCGTCACGGCCTTAAAATCTGACAGATGTGCAATGAAATTCCTACTCCAATTAACCCTTTCTCTCCGGGGGGGCTGATGGAGGAGATGCTCCCTTTCTCATAACCCCACAGGTTAAACCTCATTCGGCTGATTACATGCGCAACTTATGAATTATGCGCGCACATCCTGGTCATTGTGCTGATCAATGGATTTACACACTACACACACACACGCACACACACGCACACACACACACACACGCTGCTGTTATCTGCTCTGCTCGAAACGCGGAGCTCATATTTATTTCGTTATTTCATTCCTTTCCTTTTCACCATTTTACACTCCGCCTTGTTAGTGTGTGTGTGAGTGTGTGAGTGTGTGTGAGTGTGTGTGTGTGTGTGTGTGTGTGTGTGTGTGTGTGTGTGTGTGTGTGTGTGTGTGTGTGTGTGTGTGTGTGTGTTTTCGGCGCGAGGCCCGGGATCATGAAAAGTGCATTAATGGTGAATATGCAATTATGAGGACCGCCTCGCTGACTTATTGACTCCAGGAGGAAAATCCATGGTTCCTCCGCCAAGTCCGTCCTCACACCGGCACGCGGGGCTCCGTGTTGTTCGTCTTGTTGAATGTAAACGGCGCCTTTCAGGATTAAACGCCGTCAAGTGAGCGAGTGCCGCGCCGCTTAATCAGCACTCAGCGCCGCGACACTTCAGGGATCAATGCGACCCTTTTCTCTCCACGAGACCCTCGACCCCCAGGCCTCTGCGGCGGGAGTGTGTGCGTGAGCGCGTGCACGAGGGAGCGGACGTGTCCATCCAAACATACGCGCACGGACTGATACCGCAATGACACGAGTTCATGCACGCGCGCATTAAAGGTTATAAATCTACTGTGTGTGGGTCTGTGTGTGTGTGTGTGTGTGTGTGTGTGTGTGTGTGTGTGTGTGTGTGTGTGTGTGTGTGTGTGTGTGTTGTGTTCACCGTCAGATTGTGCATCTGATTTTGGGCCTTCATGTTATGGACACACACACACACACACACAATTAGTGCGCATATGTGTGTGCACGCGCCTGTTTACGTGTTTATTCAGACTCAAACACGTGTGGCCCGTGCGTGTGTTTGTGCGCGTGCATGTGTAATATGTGCACGTTTAATTGATGTGATCCTTTCTGTTATTTACGTGTTTGATAATCAACTCTGTGAGCGCGCGCGCTCTGTGTTGTGCTTGTTTGGGGGTCCAGCGTGTGTGTGTGTGTGTGTGTGTGTGTGTGTCTGTGTTTTAATGAAATGTGTACGTGTGAAAAATGCGTGTGTGCGCATATATACATCTCTTCTGCGTGTGTGTGTTTGTGTGTGTGTGTGTGTGTGTGTGTGTGTGTGTGTGTGTGTGTGTGTGCGTGCTTGTGCGCGGCCTCGCAGACAGACAGCAGCAGCAGCAGCGCGCATACTAATCACATCAGTCTGTCAGTTTAATTTTCAGAGATGAGCAGTTCTGGCGTTTGGAGGAGCGGAGCGGTGCGCGGTGTGGGACCGGCGGCTTCCCGGAGCAGATGCTGCCCTATCGATCCGCCCTGCCTGCCTGCCTGCCTGCCTGCCTGTGCGCAGCCTGCACGGAGAGAGGCGCGCATGATGGCGAGTAGCTGCAGGAAAAAAATGGTCAACGGCTACAGAGCGAAAATAAAAGGTCCTTTTGGAGGTCGGGGTGAGAGTTCACCTTCTGTGGCTGCAACACCCGAGAAGGCAGACTGACACCCGAGCTGCGAGGCCCCGGACTGCAGCAGGGCCCCGGGACGCGGATCTGTCCTCGGTTCCTCCGTGATGCTGCTGCTCCTCAACCATATCATCATAAAATAGGAAATCCCTTTTTTAGAATGGAATTTCACTTTTTCAAGGAGTTCAGTGGTGATGAGTGAGAATGTTTTAAATATTAAAGCGTGTGTGTATGTGTGTGTGTGGCAACAGGATCTATTCTCTTCAGATGATATCAGGGAAGAACTCCTCTATGTTTCCACTCACTCATCCTGCTGCTGTGATGGTTCAGAACCAGAACCAGGTCCAAACCAGAGCAGAACCAGCGGGCCTGGGTCATTCTGCTGTGATGCCTCAACATGTCAGGCCTTTGCTTTGACATTTGCAGATCAGTCTCATGTCCATAAACACAGAACTGCTACCTTTCTGGCTTTTCTCCCAAAAATCTGTTTATTGTTTTGGCTCCTGAACCTCCTCGTTGAAACGTTCTTAAACATTCTTAAATGTGTTGGTTCCATGTGAGAGCAGAAATAACGACTAGGGACCTGTGATGACATGAGTGGGCGTGGCTTATCCTCTGTCCAGCAGCACCTCGGGTCCAGACAGCCGACGGCTCCAGCATGAGGTGGATTCCCTTCACACACACTCGGGCTGCAGCAGCTGATCCGTCTCTGTTTGGCTCCAGCGCTGCAGTGTAAAGAGGGATTTACATTCAGCCTTTACAGCCACTTAGAGTATATGAGAGCAGAATGAGCTTCCTGCATTACAGTAAAGCACGTTTATAATTCAGCCATTTAAAGCTCTTAGTCAGATCCAACATCCACATTAAACCTATGGGAGGACATTTGCATTTATTGCATTCAGCTGATGCTCCTCTTCTCCTCCTCCTCCTCCACATGCAGGCACTTTGCTCGCAGCACAAACAAGACTGGGATCAGCAACATTACAGCCAGAACGTGGCGTCCGTCCATCTGGCCCGCGCTCTCACACACTGAGTGCAGGGGCTCCCCTCAGCTACACCGGGGGCCCTCAGCCTCACCGGGGCCCCCCAGCTTCACCGGGGCCCCCCAGGTACACCTACATTGTCACTTATCTTACTGAGAGCAGAAGATTGACATTCTTACAAACTCTAAGGTTTATGAATTGAACTCACAGAGACATAGATTCTAATGCAGACTAACATCAGTGAAGTGAAAAAGGTTGAAACATGTGTATTTATAGACATATGATCTTTATTACATACATGACAGAGATACAGATTTGACAAAGCAAATACGCGACAGTTCAGAGGTCACACGTATGTCACAGTTTGGCCTCACATGATGGAATTTACATTTCAGCTATTTACCCAAAGCTTCCATGGGAAGGGGGGGGGGGGGGGTGATATTGGTGATATTGCATCACCAATATTACAAGCGACCTATGATCAGGAGGTCAAAGGTCAGGTGACATCAGCGTGACCCTAAAGTGACCAAGCAGGGGCTGGAACAAAGACTCAAGGGAGAGAGAGATAGAGGGGGATAGAGAGATAGAGGGAGAGAGAGAGAGAGAGAGAGAGAGAGAGAGAGAGAAAGAGAGAGAGAGAGGAGGTTTTATTTCCCATGTTGCATTTCTCAGAGTCAGATGATGTCAACTAACATAAATTCATACACTAAAAATGAAAATAAAAAAGCAGACGTCACACACACACACACACACACACACACACACACACACACATTCATCACACACTCTGCTCTTCATCCCCCCAAATCTGCAGTTTAATCACCGAATAAACGTGATCAATTATTGGAAACGATAATGGATGAGGCGCGCGCGCACTCACAGGTCTGAATGAGATATCGACTCCGAAAATAGGAGAAGAAAAAAAAAACGCATTTAGGTGACAACAGAAGAAGAATCTGAGAGATGAAATGAGCGAAAAGCAACATAATGTGTGTGTGTGTGAGTGTGATGAATGGCTGCTCACGAGGACGGAAATCCACGTCTAAACACTCTCACACACACACACACACACACGTCGATACGTGTGTTTATTTTTCTAAATTTATGACATCTAATAAATAATAACACCAGTGTGATGCTGCTGCTATAATGGGCCGCGCGCGCATCTCTACATACGATATTCAATCACACACACATATACACACACACACACAGTATGACAGCAGTGAGTTTCGCAGATGATTATCCTCATATAATCACACTGAAATGTTTTAGTAAAGAATCAAAAGAAGCTTTAAGTTTTTTTGCAAAACAAAAGTTACACAAACACACAAACACACACAATCGATCATCAAAACCATGAACACGCTCCAGGTTGAATGTTTAAACTGTAAACTACAAATTAAACCTCATCAATATTTGTCCGTTTTCTACCTCATCTTATTATTGATTGATTTGGTTTCCGTGGTAACAGTAAATTGATGGACGCGTCACTGGCGCGGTCTGTGGCGCAAAATGTTATAAAATGTAAACAAAAATAATCCCAATTTTATAAACATTTAAACTCTCCAGTCTGGATTTCCTGTTTGTTTTTTGTTTTTTTGTCAAACTTGCAGCTTTGATCTTCAGATTCTGATCAATTATATGGATCGATTTTTAGTTTCAGTAATCTGAGCAGAGAGAAGAATTTATACAATGAAGACTCAACAGATAAAAGATGAAGATCAAACTGTGTGTTATTATTATTATTATTATTATTTCTGTATTAGATGTCAAATGTTGCTTTGACAAATATGTCATCAATTATTTCTGTCCTGATCAGAATCTGAAGCGTCACGTGTTTATAATTATCTTCCAATTAAATCACATTGTAACATTTTCAATCAAACGCTGAATGAAATAACAACAATAAGATCGATATTTGTCCTTCAAATTAAAACACAAACTCTCGTCGTCCTGCCTATAATGAACCTGCAGCAGTTTAACGTTTACGTCATATTTAAACTTTGATTGGGCGCAGATTATAGTGACGTCGTGCTGCTTCTTTTCTTGGTTAGTTGTTTTTTTTATAGCTAAAGTCAATCGATAATAATCAATAATCAGCAGGACATCTGGCGTGACACAGATCACCACGAGATCAATCGATACAAGAATTAATTTGACCGGATTACATTTTGAAGACAAAAATTAACAGACAAATAATAATAATGAAGGAATAAATGATTATTGATCCGCACGTGTGAGACACACACACACACACGCACACACACACAGTAAACACTACATGTTAAACATTTATCAGATTATTAAACATTCAGATTTTTCTTCATGACGCCTTCAGATTATTTGTGATTCATTTATTTTTGATCAATTTTGTCTCTTTTTTTGTCCTTATCCTCATAATTCCAAAGATTTCATTAAATATAATCACACACAACCTGCAGGCAAATACACAGCAGGCCTGCGAGTGTGTGTGTGTGTGTGTGTGTGTGTGCGTGTGTGACGACGCTCACACACACCTCAATATTGATCCATAACACAGTGAATAAACTCTCCAATCACAGCAATAATAATAATAATAATGATAATAATAATAATAATAATAATAATAATAATAATAATAATAATAATAATAATAATAATCATAATAATAATAATAATCATAACCATAATAAAATGTTTTCATGTGACGTCATTGAAGCATAAATAAATAAATGTGTGATCTGCTGCTTGTTGATGATTTGAATGATAATCTGCTTCTTACTGATCAGCTGGTCTGGCTGCAGTGTGTGTGTGTGTGTGTGTGTGTGTGTGTGTGAGAGAGAGAGAGAGAGAGAGAGAGAGAGAGAGGGAGAGAGAGGGAGAGAGAGAGAGAGAGAGAGAGAGAGAGAGAGGGTTTGTGTGTGAGCGTGTGTGTGTGTTTGTGTGTGGGTGAGTGTGTGAGTGTGTGGGTGTGAATCTTGACTTCACAGCGTGAAAAATGTGAGTATCGATCATATGTGGACTAA
>NW_027467271.1:62500-67500 GCF_046128005.1 Genypterus blacodes | reverse complement strand
AGCAGACTGATTTCCTCCCTCCTCACATTTCGCCAATCCCTTTTGGAAAACGACTATTTGAATAGCCCCCATTGTTTATCAATCAATATTTTCATATATGGTCAAATCGCTGCGGTGCAATAAATATTTCCAGGAATGTATTTGAGCGGGAGAAGCCGGAGCGATCTCCATAAAGCAGATGTTGTGTCTCCGCCGCTCGGCCGGTTTGTTGTGCCGCGTCGTAAACGCCATGTGCAAACGCTGCAATGCGTATTGCATTGATCAGAACAAAGATGGTGGATATGCGCCGCTTATTGTGCAGCGCTCTGCTTTCCAGTCTTCTCTCCCTCTGCGTTCCCGCTCGCTCGCTCGGCTCGCCTCTCCCTGAGCTCAGGTCCAGTTTCATTGCATTATCTGCATGTCCGGAGCGTCCCAGAGGGGCTGCAGAATGACCAGTGGCCCCGCTGACCCTCAGCGCTGCTGTCACCCTTCATCACCCCGCTCTCCATCTTGGATGGTGTGGTCACCTAGCAACCGGGGCCAGGGTTCGCGGCTCATGGACCAGAGGCTATTGGGAAATCAATCGATACGCCTCGGCCCAACCTAGAGAGCTGCCTGCCTGCCTGCCTGCCTGCCTGCCTGCCTGGCTGGCTGGCTGGCTGGCTGGCTGGCTGGCTGCCCCCCCCGCCCCCCCTACACACACACACTTCTCCTCCCCCTCTCCCTTGTTATGGCCAAATGAAGACGATGCAGTTCTCACTTTTCCACACCTCTCTGTATGTGGATATCCTGTTACAGGATAAGAAGAAGAAATGCCTCAGCCTGCCAGCGGCTCCACACTCTGCTGCTGCTGCTGCTGCTGATGTATCTGTGCTGTCAACCCGCCTCCATTTCCACCAATGTTTGGATTGAGAGGCGGAGAGACAGCAATTAATCAAATTTCAGAGGAGGATTTCTTCCTATCACAGTATCGGCCGTGAAGAAGTGCTGACCGAAGCCCCCCCACTCCCCCCCCCCCCCCCTTCTGTCGATTCTCCTCCGCCACATTTATGAATTTCTTTCAGCACATTGCTCTTTCTTGAAGCTCTCCAGTGTTTGGGAGACTAATAACTCTGCCGCTCTAGCTGCTCATGCTGCTCTGGTTGCTCTGGCTGCTCTGGCTGCTCCTCCTCTGGATGGTGACCATGTGGCTCTCTGTGAATCTAATTCCAATCCCATCAGACACGAACGCAAAGATCACTTTCATTAGCCGCACAACAATAAATGTTAAAGGGATTACGCAACCCCCCCCCCCCCCCAAAAAAAATACAACCGCAGAATTTTTAAGCGCATAAAAATATATAGAAGGTCAGATCTCTTAGCAGGACCTCTATTTATTATGGAGGTCACTTAGAAACGGGCCGGGGGTCAGCGACCTCTGATCCCCTCAGACCAGGCTGGGAGGATGGGCACAATTCGATCACCTTAAACAGTTTAAGACAGAAGGCTCGGCAGAACGAGGGGGTGATGAAAGGATGGGGGAGGACAGAGGGTGGAGGAAGAAGAAAGGAGGGGAGGAGGAGGAGGAGGAGGAGGAGGGGGAGGAAGGAGGGGTGAAGTTAGCCACTGACAACAAACCAGTGCTAATCTGTTGGGCGATCAGAGGCATGAGGCTGAATGGCTGAGCTGAAGGAGGATCTGCAGGTCCATCTGGGCCGCTGAGCGACCCCACTGTGCTGCTTCACGCTTCACACACACACACGCAGAAATCACCTTCAACCACTCAGGGGCTCTGCCTCTGGAACTGAAGCTGAAGCTGCAGAGCGGAGCGCTCCTGTATCAGACAGACACAAGGCCACCGCTTAAGACCACCAGGAAGGAGGGAAGGAGGGAAGGAGGGAAGGAAGGAAGGAAACCTTTCCAGCTGTTTGTTTTCAGAGCTGCAGTCATAGATCTGTAACCTTCACAGTGAAGATGGTTCAGTTTGTCACATCCACACTCTAGTCCAGGTTCACTCATTACAGTTCAAACCTCCACCAAGGCAGAGTAGCACAACATTTTGCTGCGTTCATGCATTTGTGGCTGCGTTCATGCATTTGTGGGGAAATGGAATAAATACTAAATGTACAAGTTGGAAGTTGTAAATGAACTGAATCGTCTTTATGAGTCATAAACTCAACTCAAAGTCTAGATAAGACAGCAGGTTTGAACTTTGAACCTTTTAGGCTGGAGGAGGTAAATGACGTCTTTGATGATGAATAGATAAAACTGAAGAAGGAAACAAGCAACCATCGTCTTCTTCTTCTTCTTCTTCTTCTTCTTCTTCTTCTTCTTCTTCTTCTAGACTGGCTGATGTTCCTCTTCACCATCTGCTGATCAGAGCCCACATGAGCCAAACTGGAAACTTTCTGAACAGATTCTGATTCTGAACAACGGGCAGCTGCAGTGCCCCCCCCCCCCCCCCCCCTCAGCCCCCCCGCCCCTCCTCTGCACCCGACAGATTTCTTGACTTTTGTTGTTCTCCATCTCTGCCCTCAGAAGATGACGGTGCCTCTGTTGTGAGGCTGTTAGATCCCCAGATGGTCATCCAGCACGTGGCTGGAGGTGGGCCGTGAAATGACCCCCCAGCTGGACACTGTGGCCAGGTCACTGATCTCTGAGCCCCCCCCCCCCCCTCCCCCTGCCCTCCCTCTCTCCTTCTTTAGGGGCCAGCTGCCATCGGAGCGGCTCAGGCCTCGTCCTACCCTAATGGCGGCGGATCATCCTTCCTCCGCGACCCCCCACTCGCTCTGCTGGCCGGGGCCACGGGGAGGGGAGGGTCCAGCTGCCCTCCCTCAATACGCCCGGCCTTTCACTGGACACCACAGAGCCTGAGGGGGTGGGGGGCAGAGTGTGAGGGGAGGGGGGCGGAGGGGGACACACACACACACACACACTCTCCAACACCCCACTAAACAGAGAGGACGAGAGGAAGATGAGAGTGAGACAGAGACACAACAGAGACACAGAGACACAACAGAGACACAGAGACAGGACAGAGACACAGAGACACAGAGACACAGAGATAGGACAGAGACACAGAGACACAGAGACACAGAGAGACAGTGACACAGAGACACAGAGACACAGAGACACAGAGAGACAGAGAGACAGTGACACAGAGACACAGTGACACAGAGACACAGAGACACAGAGACACAGAGAGACAGTGACACAGAGACACAGAGAGACAGAGAGACAGTGACACAGAGACACAGAGACACAGAGACACAGAGAGACAGAGAGACAGTGACACAGAGACACAGTGACACAGAGACACAGAGACACAGAGACACAGAGAGACAGTGACACAGAGACACAGAGACACAGAGACACAGAGAGACAGTGACACAGAGACACAGAGACACAGAGAGACAGTGACACAGAGACACAGAGACACAGAGAGACAGTGACACAGAGAGACAGTGACACAGAGACACAGAGACACAGAGACACACGGGCCACAGGAAAGAAGCCTTTAACCATTAAAGTGGGAGAGTCGCCTCTGGAAATCATAGGCGACAGTAAATGTGTTTGTGCGTTTGTGCGTTTGTGCGTTTGTGTGTCTCTCCCATTGTCCCACTGCAGAGAGGAGGGCGGGGGGGGGGTCACCATGCTCACTGCACACACACATGGATGTATAGATTGATGTATACATGTATGTTGGAATCTCCCTCTGTGTGTTCACATCGTGTTTGTGTGGTGGAATTCTGGATCTGACCCACATTGCACCTATTGATGTATTGATTGATGCTGATATTGATGTTCAGGCGATGGCAGGACAAATTCAGATTCAGATTCAGATAGAGGTAGAGGAGGACAGAGGAAAGGAGGAGAGGAGAGGAGAAGAGAGGAGAAGAGAGGAGAGGAGAGGAGAGGAGAGGAGAGGAGAGAAGGCAGTTTTAGTTTGGAAGAAATGGTCTGAAATATGAAAGAATTCCTGTAGTCAGACGGGCGCCTGGTTCTCCCCTGTGCCACGCCCTTCATCAGCCCTTCATCAGCCCTTCATCAGCCCCTCATCAGCCCCTCATCAGCCCTCCATCATCTCATCTGAGGGACTTAATCCTCCTCAGCTAAATACTCCTGATTACTTGTCTATACCGCAATTAAGCCAAAAATGTGAGTAAGCAGAATACACAGACGTCAACACAGGAGTCCATATCTACCAAAGTAAATATTGGATACTGTGATTTGTGTGGCCTGATGGTGTTTAGTGTGTGTTTGTGTGTGTGTGTGTGTGTGTGTGTGTGTCTGTGTGTGTGTGACTGCAGGCTGAGGAGTGAAGAGAGCAAAGGCTTGAAGAATCCAAACGTCTCCACGACACTCAAGCAAACCTGCAGCCGCACAAACTCTGGCAGAGCGGCGGTAGCAGAGCGGCTGTAGCAGAGCGGCGGCTGTAGCAGAGCGGCGGTGGTTCTGTTGGATGACTTGGCACGGGCCCACCCGGGCTCAGGGGGAGGTTTGCCTCCGCTGGGCTGGAGCCCGGCTGCCTACTGAGAGAGAGGGCTTCTGGGTTGGCTCGCCTGGAGGAAAGTCGATAAATCAATAGGACACACGTCACTGCAGGCCCAGAGAAGCCACATGAAACTGTCATTGATCGGCATAAGGTGAAGTGGAGGGAGGGAGGGAGGGGGAGGGAGGGAGGGAGGGGGGAGGGGTCGCATGGAGGTGTCGGGATGGGAGGGGAGGAGGGAGGAGAGGCTGCCAGGGGGGGAGGAGGAGGGGGGGGATCCAAACATCAGGAGCCCAGGGGTCGCCTCCTCTTCCTGCTCCTCTTTCTTCCTCCCCTCCTCTCTCTCCGCTGCACGGATGTGTGGGGGAGTCAAAGGTCAATGCAGCGGGCAGTGGCCCCCCGAACAACACGGCAGAGCCACGTGCCTGTCAATGGCCCCCTGTCACAGCTCACAAAGCAGCCGGCCTCTGCAGCGCACAGCCACACAGTGTGAAGGGGGCGCTGCAGACACACACACACACACTACTAACACACTACACACACGCTACTG
>NW_027467271.1:22500-57500 GCF_046128005.1 Genypterus blacodes | reverse complement strand
GTTTGATGGCGTTGTCGGCGGTCGGCGCTGGAATCGCCTGATGTCCGAGCGTCGTGGTTTTTGGACTCATACTGAGCCGGCTGAGCCCCGCTGAGCCTGCTGAGCCGCGGGGACGGATCCTCAGCATCAGTATGGATCTGAGGGCGTGTATACATTTCAAGGTGAGAGCTGTGAGCTGAATGTAAACAAAAGAGTCCAAGCTCCACCAGAAACCAGCAGAGAGAAGCTGCTGAGACGCTGAGGCCTTCAGGCTTCAGGCTCTCTGGCTGTTTCACACCGGCCAGGCCGCGGCGGTGCTCTGCCTCGGCCCCTCTGCCTGGGCCCCTCTGCCAGGCCTTCAGCACCTCTGTGGGGCTCCTGGTTGGTGTGTTCAGGGACCTCTGACTCTTCCTGTTTCCGTCGTGGCGCCCGTGCTGAAACACCCCGAAGGGTTAAAGTGCTGCTGTTTTTATTTTGTCAACAAAACAAAGCAAATCTGTGAGATTACCAACAACGTCTCCAGATAGAAACACGCCGTCTCTCCCTCTGCTGTGTGTGTGTGCGGCGATCAAGTTGACATCACGTTGACATCTATAGCAGGCATCTCCTCCTCCCCAGCACATGTGTGTGTGTGTGTGTGTGTGTGTCTGCTGTGGTTTCAAACAAGTCTTGGGGGATCGTCTCCCCCGCACGCTGGATATCTGCCCTCTGTCTTAAGCCAGCCTTGGGGTGCTGGAGCTAATCTGATGCCGCGCAAAGCAGATATGGAAATGGACGCGTTTGTGCGAGGAGAGAAGGGTCTGGGAGAGGAGAGAAGTGGCTGAACTTACACCTTGGTGAGATGAAGAAGCCCTCAAAGCCCGGAGAGGAGGGAAGCACTGGAAGGGCAGAAGTCAAAGTCCCAAGGCTGAGAGAGAGAGACAGCGGGAGGGAGGGAGGGAGGGAGAGAGAGAGAGAGAGAGAGAGAGGAAGGGATGGAGGGAGAGAGAGAGAAGAAGGGAGGGAGAGGGAGAGAGAGAGAGAGAGAAAGTTTTCCTCCTTCCCTCCGGCTGATTCTATACGTGCTCAGTCTAACTTGCTGTATATGAAATGTAAAGAGAACAGCAGCAAACTTATGTGACTGAAGTCTTAACCTCTGTTTCCTTCCTCCAGTTAGTGAATCAGACGTTTCCTCTGAATCTTCATCAAGTTTGAGCAGCAGTGAGGAGGGGGGCGGAGCTATAACAACAGAATGTGGCGATTTCTGCTACAGCAAGGAAGTTCTGCACGCCACAAACAAGTGACTATAGGATAGAGATCCATGACATCATACAGAGTGTTCAGGGTCAGAGGTCAGAGTGACTATAGGATAGAGATCCATGACATCGTACAGAGGGTTCAGGGTCAAAGGTCAGAGTGACTATAGGTTAGAGATCCATGACATCGTACAGACGGTTCAGGGTCAGAGGTCAGAGTGACTATAGGATAGAGATCCATGACATCGTACAGAGGGTTCAGGGTCAGAGGTCAGAGTGACTATAGGATAGAGATCCATGACATCGTACAGACGGTTCAGGGTCAGAGGTCAGAGTGACTATAGGATAGAGATCCATGACATCGTACAGACGGTTCAGGGTCAGAGGTCAGAGTGACTATAGGATAGAGATCCATGACATCGTACAGAGGGTTCAGGGTCAGAGGTCAGAGTGACTATAGGATAGAGATCCATGACAAAAGCAAGCTTGTGGTTTTAAAAGCAAAACAAATGCAGGCAGCGGAGGAAGTATGATGTGTAAAGATACTTCCTGTCTGGTTCCGCTCTTATGTATGATGTCATGAATAGTTTGCCGGTTCGGTCCTGGAGGTCTGGGAGCAGCTGGAGGTTGGGTACCTGCAGCCCCGGCTGTGTTGCCTGTAATCATTTCTTTGTCGAGTCTTGAGCTTCTCAGAAAACTAACTTCGCCCGTTTAGAGCGATCAATAGACATAAAAAAATCACTCTGCAGCTACATGAAGGGCTGAGGTTAAGCGATGGCGAGAAGGTATGGAGGAATGTGAGGTAAAGAAAGAGGAAAGCACAGAGCTGATGAATGTCCTCACGCTCCGCCGCCGCTCTTGATGAGTTGCCGCTGTGATTGCTAAGGAAAACAAGTCTAAGTGATGTGGCCCCTCAGTCACCTGACCATCAGCGCCGCCGCCGCCGGCCCCCCCAGCCCCCGGGTCAGGCCGGGCGGCACGGCCACGCGTGGCGCAGGTATGCGGCGCGGTCAGTAGTTATTCATCATCTATAATGTTAACGATTACAGCATGTCGATAACAAACCCAGGAGTTAAATGAGTTTGTGCACTCAGCTACGCCTGCGCCTGGGCGGTTCAAGGTCACTCCCCGCCGTCCCTGACAGGAGGGATGATTCCCGGGCCGGGCGGCCGGCTCACACATCTTGCCTCAAGGTCAAGTGTGCCACTATTTAGAACAAATAGATACATAAAACACTCAATCTTGTGTGTGGGTAAAGTATGGGCCGGGACCTTGGGCCGGGGTAAAGTCGGCCGGCAGCTCGTATATTTGCTCCTGTACTTGTATTTCAGCCTGACACTCTGTCACCCGCCGCCGCCGCCGCCGCCCCCCTCCTCCCCTGTGCACCTTAACGTTTTCAAGTCCCTCTTATGTGACTGAACGCAGAAAGTTTGCATTGATTTTTGTCATGTAGGAGCACAGCGGTGCGGACAGATCTCCGGTGTCTCGGGATGACAAACTGTGTTTATCATTCGGCCTGATGGCCAGCTGAAATCCGACTGCCCCGACCCCTTTAAGCTCCTCTGCCAAACATACCATGACCGCGGCTGCTGTTTACCTATGGGTGATTTAGGAAAAGAAGCTACAGAGGCCCTTTGTGTGTGAGCACGAGCGGGACAAGGCCGGGGCGCGTGGCGAGAGGATACACTTGATTTGGAGTCAGTTAGCAGCTCATGCTTATCGTAATGGACAATGGAGCAGGGGGAGAGCGCCCCCCCCCCCCCTCCCTCCCTCGCTGCTCCCTCTCTCTCTCTCTCCCTCTCTCTCTTCCCCCCTGAGACACGAGCCGGGGGCTGGGCGCTCTGATGGCCAAGCGTGACATTTAAACCCCTGCCCTCCGGTGGCTTTAGGGGGGCTTTGTGGAGGGAAAGGGGTGGGGGGGGGCAGAGAGGTCCATCTGAGCGTGGAGAAAGAAAAAGATGATGTAGGGAGGGGAGGGGGAGGGGGGGGGGAGTCCGGTGAGGAGGCGACCCCCTCCAGCGCTGGAAAAAAACCAAAAACCTTAGGAGAAACAAGCAGAATGTTTTTGTGATCGTAGCTAAAACTCCATGTGATCTTCATGTAAGTGAGGAAAGTTTAGAGTTCAATCTGCTTAGAGGAAGAGTCTCCCTTCACTCGGCTCACTGAAGGGATTAGGATGGGTTTAGACTTTTACTTAGTTAAGCTGTGCCTCATCTATGAGCTCTGGAGGATTGATCTGTGTTATGATGGGGACAAAGACGGACACCATGATTTCTGTGATTTTAAATAGTTTTCTTTTTTTCTGGTAAATATTGAGATTTTAGACATTTTTAGCGTTTTTTTATCCTGAACGCACAATGACACAAAACTGAGCAGGAAGTACAAAGTTCAGCTGTCCGGTGATCCAGACGGACCAATCACATCAACTCTTCCCCCCGCTCACCTATGAAAAGAAACTTCACCAACTGGAAAGCAAAGCAGACAGACGGACATGGAGTCACAAACTTCCTCTCAGTTTTCTGTACATTGTGTTTTGCTCCACGTGACTCCGCCCCCCCCGCCACTCGCATACGGAGAAGCTCAACATCAACCTCCAATCCTGCCAAGCAAGTAAACATGTAAACAAACAAACAAACAAACAAACAAACAAACAAAGTCCTCACGTCCTGGAGTGTGTACAGAGCCAGTGTGAACACTCAGGTGTGTGAGAATGTTCTAGAATCCAATCGGGAGCTGTTTATCTCTGCACATGGAGGCGTTGACTGGTTGCTGACTTAAAAGAAGCAAAGATCTGCTTCCAAACAAACAAAGCGACTCCCAAAAGTGTTCAACCTAAACAATCATCATCAGAGTCAGACTCAGCCGATCTGATCCATTCTTAACTGGTTTCTAATCCTATCTGACTGACAAGCATCCAAGGTCTATAGTAGAGTTATGTATTCTATAGGATTTAACCTCTGAGGTGCCGTTGATTGTTTCCATAACATGGAGCGATCACATGACCGTCAACTGTCTTTGTTCACTCTCGTCTCATCCGTCTCCACAAACGACCTCAGATCTGCACATTTCTGTCCAAACTAGGTCACTGACACTGTTGTTGTTGTTTGGGTTGAAGCCTGGTGGAGGAACTATGTGGCGTTCACTGACCCTCAAGGAGCTCCGGAACAAAACCAAGAACCTTCTCTGGCCACGTTACCATCATTCAACTTCAGCTCTGTAATAAATCTTTACCTTTATAAATCTATATGTTCTTCTAGAGAGGAGCAGTTCACCTTCTTACTGTGAGGAGCAGAACTTCTATCTTCTGCTTCAACAAACATCAGCGACCTCATTTGGATGTAGATGTAAACGGCTGTAGTCTCACGTTAAAGAGACTACATGTGTTGTGGAGCCGGGGCTGAAGCAGAGCGAGTAAACCCGGAAACTTCACAAGATGGATGCTTTAGCAGTAAACGCAATCTGCCCCCCCTCCCCTCCCTCCCTCGTTCTCTCCCCCCTCTCCCTCCCTCCCTCCCTCCTCACACACCCCTGCAGAAATCCTCAGTGTGTCAGTGCGGGGGCCCCATTGTAAGCAGGCCTGCCGCTGAAGAAAAGGGCCCTTTGGTGGTAAACAATTCAGCTGTCCACTCTGATCACAATGGGGGCACATCCCATTGCTTTGAGCATCTGTTTGGAGTAGGTATGGGTCCCCTCGCCGCTCTGGCCATACGTACCCAGCCAGCGACTAAATCCCTGAATCTGCCGGCCCACCACCACCTGCTCTCAGCATCCCCTCCCTTTTATCATTCCGTATTCGGATCAATACGGTTGACTCGGGCCGCGGCGTGGCTCTAAAGGCGTGTTGAATGGACGCGTGTCGGCTGTTAGGAGGCCCGCACGCCCTTTTAAGGCTGCGGACAGTGAGGAGGACGACTGTCCGGGCCGCTTACTGCATGCGTGAGAGAGAAGATGCTTTACCCTGATGACATAAGGTGGACTGAGTTATCTGTCAGGTCCGCCCTCTGTAGGATCATTCCGTGGCCACGTATCGCCCCCCTGTGGTCAGTTGTGGTATTTCACTCCTGCTCTCACACACATCCACTCTTGTTCCAGTGTCTGATAGTTTCAAGTTCCCCTCTGTGCTGCTGTCTGATACAACTGAGTCCAACACAACGGAATGTTTATTTACTGTAGACACTATCGTTTCAAAACAAAACCTTTTATTCTTAATTATTGATGGGCAGTTTCTTTGTTTTTGATGTGATTGATACATTTGTTGTGGTTTTTGCTCCAGCGCCTCTGCCCGCTGCTCGATTCCAAAGGCTTAACAGCGAGCCGGGTACTCTGCTGGAAGCGCTAATCAGCTCGGAAACATTTGCTGCCCTTCTGGCAAGGTCAAAGGGGTCACGGTCCCTGAGCTGGATGTCCACTCCATCCCTCGCTCCTCCCCCCTTCTGCTGTAAAGCCCAACCCCCCCTGGGGCCTATAGGCCCTGCAGGCACAATCACCGCACCGCGACTATAGGCTCACAGAAGCTGGCTTTAATCTATACGGAGCCCTGGGATGGACCGCGGATGTCTGTCCATCAGTCTGTCAGTATGTCTCGCCTTGACCGTGCACAGACGGCCCTGGACCTGAGCTATTGACTCAGACAGACCGAACCCAGATTTTTGATTGGTCTGCAGAGGCGTCCGACGAGCCCCGCCCGCTGTTTGACCAGCTGATTGATCTGTTAACACTGCCCGCTGGACGTGTGTCCCTGAATTTAATTTTAGAATTCATTTCTGGGAGACGTGTGTGTGTACAGAAATGATGTAGAGTCCCAGGATCGGCGTGAAGGATTGAAGGTGGAGGTGAAATGAAAGCGCAGTTTAGATTCTCTGTCCACGCCGACGTTCAGACGTCTGTGACAGAAACACTCGTCCACTCCCAAAACATTATCCAGTGTTTTCTAAAATGTATTTCTAAGTAAAGATGGGATTGACGGCTCCACGTATTCAATCCTTCATCCCACCTGAGCCTGAGACCAGCCGGCACAAAGGCTTGGATCAAATTTAGTTTTAAAATATAGATTATCACTGTAAACTGAAGAAAAAAATTATGATTAAGGGGACTTCCAGGTTCCCTTAAATAAAGACCAAAATGCAGTCTGTTGTCAATGTGCGGCACTATAGCACTAGGCATATGGAAGGTATAGGATGGGGGTGGGAGGTAGTTACTGTCCTTTCGCCAGAGGTATGAGGTGCTGCCCCCTGGTGGAGGAGCTCTGTATCGCCTTTAGCAGAGCATCAAGGATTGATATTTATTACTACGGGTCGCCTTAAACCAAAAGTATTGTATGCAATGCTGACTGCCAGTATGAGCTTCACAGAACAAAGAAGTATTTCTCCCTCCAGACTTCAGCGGTTGAAGGCTTTTGGTGCCTCGATGTTCCGACAGAGTGAATTTCTCTAAATGTGTATTTTCCACTGCGATTTCTTTTTTTTTTCTGGTTTCGCCTTCTGGGTGCCGTTTGATGCTTCACTTCTGTGATATAGTGTCGCTGTAATTTCTGCAAAAAGACATATCGGTATCTACAAGACACGAGGAGAGGTGGCGGGGCGCGGCCGTGTCATTACGTTTCCTCACTTATCCACACCGGGAGAACCCCTGCTGTCACAATCATAACAAGTGCAGAGAGACGCCTGTGGAGTCGGGCCGACTGGGAGGCCGGGAGCTCGGCTAACCCTGATTCATTTCACAGCCCATAAAGAGCCCGTCGCTGCACTGCTGTGTGTGTGTGTGTGTGTGGGTATTGTTGTCCACCGTGGATTTCCCAGCCCATTCCTCTTTACACGCCTCTGTTATCAGAAATGGCCATAAAAAAAAAAAAAAGCACAGGAGGACGATGAAATAAACGCCCGGGCTGAGACAAAGCCTGAGTGTGAGGAAGTGAGGGCTGATTTGATGGAGTCGCTCTCTCTCTCTCTCTCTCTCTCTCTCTCTCTCTCTCTCTCTCTCTCCGCTCTGGCCTGCTGCAGACACAGAGAGGGGGTGAGGGTGAGGGGGGGGGCGGGCGGGGCTGCTTGGATATGCATCACAAAGGCTTCCTGCAGTATTGATCTGCAGTGGGTTAAGGCAGTCTATCAGCAAATGTCCCTCTCTCTGGGAAAAACAACAGGAGATTAAAAACACACAGCTTGGCGGGCGGCAGGCTGCTGATGGGCCCTTATCTGGGCCCAAAGGTCACTGTGTACAGATATAATCCACTTTCACTTAACAGCTTCATTTAAGGCACCTCGCATGCAAATGGTGGCATTTTGGGGTCCATTCAGAGAGAGAGAGAGGGCGAGAGAGAGGGAGAGAGAGGGAGAGGAGTGCAGGCCCAGCAGAAGGCTTTTACAGACAGGAAGCTGCGACTGTTAAATCTTTAAACTGCAGCAAACGGCTGCGTTTCCTGTGTGTGAGAGGCGAGCGCAGGTGTCTGACAGCGTCTGAGTGCTGATGAAAGCAGCTGCTGAGTGTTGCCGCTGTTCCGCCCACGCTCGGGCTTCTTTACCCCGCTTATGCAGTTTGTTGCCGGTTGCCGCTCTTCAGACGGAGCCGTCCCGTTGAAGTGCATCAGGCAGGGTGTGTGTGTGTGTGTGTGTGTGTGTGTGTGTGTGTGTGTGTGTGGTGACCTCCACTGAGCAGGTCACGCTCCCGCCTCTGTCTCTGCTGCAGCAAGGGAACGCAGAACCTGACTGATGGATTTGTGTGAGGAAGAGGAAGAGGAAGATAACAGCTGAGCTCAGGTGGATCCAGATCAGAGTTCTTATTGTTACATGTTTTTATTTTAGAGATATTTACCAGTTGTTATTCTTTGAGTGTTATTATTATTATTATTGTTATTTGAATTCCCTGAGTGATGAGGTCAGTCGATGTCAGCTGATGAGGTTCAACCTAAGGTTCACTTCCCAAACACGCTCTCCTAATTCAGCTCCATTTTTCACTCAGTGTGCTCGGTGGAGAGGAGAGACGATCCATGACTGATGTGTGTGTGTGTGTGTGTGTGTGTGTTTACACGTTTAGACTCAATAACTCAAGACGCTGAGCCAACCCAGGTTTTTTATTTGTGTATCAAACTGAAGCTCAGGGTCCAAACGTCCCAACTTCATACAGAAATATGACATCATCTTACATTTTCATTTTCCACATTTGATCCGTTGAGTGTTTGAAGTGAAAAAGTAAACACAGCAGAGACGGAAAGGAACGCTGAAACACAGCAGGAGTCGGTTTGTCTTTACAAGTTGATGTGAACAGAACTCAGGGCGGGGGCGAAGGCAGCGGAGGCGAGTGGAGCTTGGGGTCAGAAGTGATCTTTGGGTTCGCTGAATTTGCGTTTCTTGGGTGTGGAGGTGGGCGGGGCGTCCTGGCTGTTAGGCAGCTGGTACTGAGACACCTGAGGACAGCAGCACACACACACACACACACACACACACACTGAGGCCTCACACGTGTAAATGATCACCTCAACAGGGGACTTCCAGGTTCCCTAGAGTAAAGATAGAACCCAGCCTGACTTCAACCAGGATCTCTCACCGATTTCTCCTGCACGACCTTTGGCTCCGTGTTGGAAATGGAGATGTTCATCACCTACACACACACACACACACACACACACACACACACACACAAACACACATTTGAGACCATGAGCTACTGAATTTACTGTAACTAAGAATACAACCTGATTGATCTTTAAGCTATTGGCCCAACTGCCATTTCCTTCATTTCTGTCTCTCTCTCTCCCTGTCTCTCTCTTTCTCTCTTTCTCTCACCCTCCCTCTCTCTCTCTCTCTCTCCCTGTCTCTCTCTCTTTCTCTCACCCTCTTTCTCTCACCCTCTCTCTCTCTCTCACCCTCCCTCTCTCTCTCTTACCCTCCCTCTCTCTCTCTCTCTCTCTCTCTCTCTCTCTTCCTGCTCTCCGCTCTCTTTCAGGGCTCAGACGTCTGGCTGGTCTCATGTGACGACCGTAACCCGGGGAAACCAGAGCTGCAACTGAGCGCGCAGAGAGAGAGAGAGAGAGAGAGAGAGAGAGAGAGAGAGAGAGAGAGAGAGAGAGAGAGAGAGAGACAACTGGCAGCTCTTGACATTTGAGTGTCTGACTGACCGATGTGGACCTCGTGACCCGTCCACTGCTCGTCCTCTTCAGGCCCGTCTCCATGTCAGAGGTCTTCTTCAGCAGAGTGTCCCTCTGGGTGAGAGGGGGGGGGGGGGCATACTCATGTTTACACAGACACACACACACACACACTCACGCATGTTGACATCATTTTTACCGCCTCACTGCTTTTTCACAGGATCCCTTTCTGTGTGTGTGTGTGTGTGTGTGTGTGTGTGTGTGTGACTGAAGCTGAACAGACGCCGCTGCAGTGTGTTGTGGGTAATCTCACACACACACACACACACACACCTCTGAGTTGAGTTCTTCACAGCTGCCCATCTTCTCGTCACACGTCAGCTGAATCTCTGGAGTTCAGAAAATAACAAAACAACAAATGAATAAACACTCACACACATTTATACTTCCACATGTTTACTCTGGCGTGTTCAGGTCGTGTTCATCCTCAGCCTGTGGTTCTTATAATCTACTACATTTAGTTTGTATTATTCAGGACCTTAAGATGGATTTGAAGTCTCTCATTGCTAAAGTGACAGAAAAACAAACCAAGGAACTCCAACATAAACACTGAAACATTCACTTCAGCAGGTAAACGTGAAGTCTCACACACACACACACACACACACCCTCATCCTCATCATGTCTGTTTATATGTTTCTATCTCTTAATGCTGAGTCAAAGTGAGTGTGAGAGGAGAGAGAGTGTACCTGCTCTGTCTGTCGTCTCCTTCTCCTTCTCCTCCACGTCTTCAACCACAGTCTGATGGTTAGAAACACGGTGACAGCATTGAACACAAGCGCAGTGACAGGAGGGATCGCAGGGATGTTCGGGTGTAAGTTGGGTTTAAACTATGAGACAAAAGTTCCTGGCCAGTACGGGGATCGAACCCGCGACCTTGGCGTTATTAGCACCACGCTCTAACCAGCTGAGCTAACCGGCCACACGAGGAGGCTTCCTTCGCCGTGAGACAGGAGGGAGCAGAGTCCACTATGACCTGGAGGACTGACATGAGATTGTGTCTCTGCAGCGCCTCCTGCTGGTGGACGGAGGGGGGGACAACCTGTTCAACTCCTCAGATGAAGGAGGAGTCCAGGTTCTGCTGTTTAAATATGCAGAAACCCCTCAGAGGTGTGTGTGTGTGTGTGTGTGTGTGTGATGTGAGAGATGATGAAGGGGGGGGGGGGGGGGCTGAGGCTGCTGCTGCGGCCCCCCTGATGCATTTGGTCATAAATTCACCCAAGACATAAAAATAAAAGTAAATGTGCTTCACTGTGTCGTCTCCTCTCCCCAGCCTCCATCGCTCAACCTCTTTAGTGTCCTTTTATGCCCACTTTGTCCTCTAAATGATGGGCGGCTCTAAATCTGCAGCCCGACGCTTTTATGAACACGCCCGAGATAAAAAGGATGAAGATTATCCTCTGAAAAGTAAAAAGCATCAACGTCCCTGAGGTGCTGTGTGTGTGTGTGTGTGTGTGTGTGTGTGTGCGTGTGTGTGCTGACCTGTGATGAGACGTCCTCCTCCTCCATCGTCAGTACCCACTTCTCATTCACACACACACCCTGCTCCTCCACCTGCAGCGTCACACACACACGCACACACACACACACACACACACACACACGCACACAAAACTTGAGCTGATTCTCCTTCATTTGGCTGTTAATTGAATCCCATTCCCTGTCTGTCTGTCTGTCTGTCTGTCTGTCTGTCTGTCTGTCTCACCTGCTCCAGCCTGTGTCTCCCTGTCTGTCTCCCTGCCTGTCTCACCTGCTCCAGCCTGTGTCTTCCTGTCTGTCTCCCCGCCTGTCTCACCTGCTCCAGCCTGTGTCTCCCTGTCTGTCTCCCTGCCTGTCTCACCTGCTCCAGCCTGTGTCTCCCTGTCTGTCTCCCCGCCTGTCTCACCTGCTCCAGCCTGTGTCTCCCTGTCTGTCTCCCTGCCTGTCTCACCTGCTCCAGCCTGTGTCTCCCTGTCTGTCTCCCCGCCTGTCTCACCTGCTCCAGCCTGGGTCTCCCTGTCTGTCTCCCGTTCTCCCTGTCTGGTCCCTGTCTGTCTCCCTGCCTGTCTCACCTGCTCCAGCCCGTGTCTCCCTGTCTGGTCCCTGTCTGTCTCCCTGCCTGTCTCACCTGCTCCAGCCTGTGTCTCCTTCTCTGGTCCCTGTCTGTCTCCCTGCCTGTCTCACCTGCTCCAACCTGTGTCTCCCTGTCTGGTCCCTGTCTGTCTCCCTGTCTGTCTCCCTGCCTGTCTCACCTGCTCCAGCCTGTGTCTCCCTGTCTGGTCCCTGTCTGTCTCCCTGCCTGTCTCACCTGCTCCAGCCTGTGTCTCTCTGTTCCCTGTCTGTCTCCCTGCCTGTCTCACCCGCTCCAGCCTGTGTCTCCCTGTCTGGTCCCTGTCTGTCTCCCTGCCTGTCTCACCTGCTCCAGCCTGGGTCTCCCTGTCTGTCTCCCGTTCTCCCTGTCTGGTCCCTGTCTGTCTCCCTGCCTGTCTCACCTGCTCCAGCCCGTGTCTCCCTGTCTGGTCCCTGTCTGTCTCCCTGCCTGTCTCACCTGCTCCAGCCTGTGTCTCCTTCTCTGGTCCCTGTCTGTCTCCCTGCCTGTCTCACCTGCTCCAACCTGTGTCTCCCTGTCTGGTCCCTGTCTGTCTCCCTGTCTGTCTCCCTGCCTGTCTCACCTGCTCCAGCCTGTGTCTCCCTGTCTGGTCCCTGTCTGTCTCCCTGCCTGTCTCACCTGCTCCAGCCTGTGTCTCTCTGTTCCCTGTCTGTCTCCCTGCCTGTCTCACTCGCTCCAGCCTGTGTCTCCCTCTCTGGTCCCTGTCTGTCTCCCTGCCTGTCTCACCTGCTCCAGCCTGTGTCTCCCTCTCTGGTCCCTGTCTGTCTCCCTGCCTGTCTCACCTGCTCCAGCCTGTGTCTCCCTGTCTGGTCCCTGTCTGTCTCCCTGCCTGTCTCACCTGCTCCAGCCTGTGTCTCCCTGTCTGGTCCCTGTCTGTCTCCCTGCCTGTCTCACCTGCTCCAGCCTGTGTCTCTCTGTTCCCTGTCTGTCTCCCTGCCTGTCTCACCCGCTCCAGCCTGTGTCTCCCTGTCTGGTCCCTGTCTGTCTCCCTGCCTGTCTCACCTGCTCCAACCTGTGTCTCCCTGTCTGGTCCCTGTCTGTCTCCCTGCCTGTCTCACCTGCTCCAACCTGTGTCTCCCTGTCTGGTCCCTGTCTGTCTCCCTGCCTGTCTCACCTGCTCCAGCCTGTGTCTCCCTGTCTGGTCCCTGTCTGTCTCCCTGTCTGTCTCACCTGCTCCAGCCTGTGTCTCTCTGTAGCCATGTCCACCCTCAGCCTGTGGAAGGGCGTGGCCACCTCTCCCATGGTCAGCTTCACCGGCTCCTTCTCAAACTCCATGGCGTCGCTGTCGGCCTCCTTGAAGCCCGGGGGCTGGTAGTCCTGAGGAGTGACTGAGCGGGGGAACGAGGAGAGACGGAGAGAAGGACGTCCATGATACTGTGAGGCCAGTAAGTCCCTGTGTGTGTGTGTGTGTGTGTGTGTGTGTGTGTGTGTGTGTGTGTGTGTTACCGTGGTGGTTGTAGGCCAGCTTCATGTTGAGGTACACGTTGTCAGGCAGGGGGCCCAGGTTCTGCATGAGTGTGTAGAGCTTCCTCACCAGCAGCACACTGGACTTCCTGCTGCTGCTGCACGACACAGCTGACAGCTTGTTGTTGTTGTTGTTGTTGCTGCAGGAGAAAGGAGGCAGAGATGAGATATGAACACAAACCATCTGTGCTGACTCGTTCCTCGCCCTCAGTCAGTCAGAGGGCTGTAAACACACAGCGCTCACACTCTGGGATCTGCTGAGTTTAAATGTTGATTGGTTCGTAATCACAGGAAGTCTTAAGGTTTCTGTTCATGTGTTTCCTCAGTAAAGCTCAGAGCTCTGGGATGCTGAATATGTGTGAACAAACCTCCACACACACACACACACACACACACACACACACACACACACACCCACACACACACACACACACACACACATTGATCAGCAGGTCACAGCTCAAACACACAGAGCTTCAGTCTCATTGCTGCTCAGGATCTTTCTCTCCCTCTCTCTTGCTCCTGACTCACTTTACTTTCACTCTGATGGTTCGGTTCTGTGTCTCTGTGGGGATGTAGCTCAGTGGTAGAGCGCATGCTTTGCATGTATGAGGTCCTGGGTTCAATCCCCAGCATCTCCATCTCACTGACTCATTTATGATTTTGGCTTTGTTTTCACTGTGAATCCTTTCGCTAAGCTAAGTAGAGCAGCAGGAACATGTGAAGTATAAGACTTTGATGGAGCCACAGTCAGATCCTGAGCTGTGACCTATGAACCCGGACCTGCTTCCTGTCTCCTTTCCTACCTCTCGAAGTCCACCTGAGTCCCCTTCTCTGTGTACTGGATCCTGAACTTGTAAAACTCTGTCACTCTCTGGAAGAAGAGACAGAAGATCATGAGCTTCATATTATGGGATGGAGACTCAGAGTAACAGAGGAAGGTTGTGTGATTGTAAGTGGATGTGTTCAGGCAGGTGAAGGTCTCAGTCAGGCTCAGACATCAGGACTCACCTCAGGGTGCTCAGGGTCAGTGTAGATCTAAGAGGACCCACAAAGCACCGGGGCTCAGGTTAGCTTCAGATGCTTCACGCTAACAAACACAATGTAAGTGAAGGAGTGAGCAGATACTCACAGACAAGATGACGGCCCGCAGCTGGAGGGAGAGGATCAATCGTCAGTTATAGATCAGTTATCAGATCACAAACATGAAGCTGGCAGTTTGATGTAAAAGGTTGAATACTTACAAATGTCTTCTCAATGGCCTCGAAGCATCCCTGCATCCTGTCAGAGGAGAACACACACACATCCAGGTCAAAGAGGACAGATGCCAGCACACACACACACACACACACACACACACACACACACACACACACACACACACACAGATTCCCCCTCTTCCTTCCCTCTTTGTCTCTGTTAGGACTCACCTGTCTGTCCCTAGGAGACTCAAACTACCCACCCAGCCCCTGCCCTGCCCTGCCCTGCCCTGCCCTGCCCTGCCCTGCCCTGCCCTGCCCTGCCCTGCCCTCCTCCTCCTCCTCCTCCTCCTCCTCAGTGCAGGCCCCCTGACACACCAGTAGGAAGCGCTGGTGCTCTGCCTGCTGCGTCTATGGGAGCTTGAGGTTTCCTCAGGAGTGGAACACTGAGCGACCCTGAGCCTGAACGTTTACTCACCACTGAACGATCTGAGCGGCCCCAGGACAGCTGCGCTCCTCTCTGAGGATCATCACCTTCTGCTCTGAGGGAGGGAAACAGAGACACACACTTCTTTATTTTATGCTTTACACATTTTGACAGACATCAATGAGATTTGTGCACAAGAAATCCTAGAAATCCCAGAAATCCCAGCTGTGTTTACATCCAGGGCTGAGTCACAGGTACTCAGGTGCTGCAGCTCCCTGTGTGTGTGTGTGTGTGTGAGCCCACCTTCCACATATTTGCTCCCGTAGGCTTTCTCTGGGAAAAGGCCTCTCAGGTAGGTGATGCCCGACACGGCGATGGCCAGAAGCTTCTTGACGACCACCAAGGATTGTTGCTGCGTGGCGACCTGGTTAGGCAGCAGCTGAGTCTGCTTCAAGAGAGAGACGACGTCATCACAGCCTGACCGGTGAATGACACACTGATGTTTATGCAGCTAACAGAGCAGAATCCACATGAGGACGGCTGAAGGAGCGAGGTTAGGACCTGATGGATGACCTCGTGCAGCTTTAAGGTCAACAGTGATGTCACGCCTGCTGTCCTGTGGTTGGAGATGGAGATTTGACGCCCTCAAAGCTTTTAGCGTTGTGTGTGCAGATCCATTAGTTTGTTTATAACGTGCGTGTGTTTGCTTTTTATCAATACAGACGATACACAACTTGACACAAAATCCCAACAAGCCAAGTTATTATTTGCACTCATTGACTTTGTTGTAAAGTTTCCCGTTGGTCCTTGGTGTTTCTGAGGGTTTAGGTCATTGTACACAACACATTGAACCTGTTTCATGTGGTGTTTACTTCATATAACAGTGAGTTATTACCTGTGAACTACTCACTTGTTGTACACAAGCCATCACTGCAGATAAACACACTGCAAAAAACAGAAAAGTGTTAGAACACACTCGCTCATATAATCGATTTAAAACTCAAGGTAAGTAACGTGTTAATCGCTATTTCGCCTGTAATTTAAAGTTAACGTTTTTACTCTCTTCATATAATCTTTTGTTATCATTGTGCTGTTGTGACGCTACTCTGAAGACACCGATCTTGTACTTACATGATAATTATGATCAACGTGTATATTTATCAAAATACAAAGAACATGAGGCTGAGGAAAAACGTTTCTTTTTAATCTAAGCTAATGTTAGCCACTCCTGTTCTCAGAGAGCTAATTGTTTGACTGCGTCATCGCATTGACCAATCACAGGCCAGAGAGTCTGATTGGTGAAATAAATAATAAACATCGTGTGGCCGCTGGTGCGCTGATGAAATATCTTTGATCGATTATAATATTACATAATTAACACTTTTTTACGTTATTTATCATCATTTGACGTGAGTTTGATTTATTTTGTGTTCGTCAGGTGCTTGTGTTGATGCAGTGCAGCGCGCGCCCCGCATCGCCCCTTGGCTCTCCTTTCTGAACGATGATTGGACGACGAGACGTCAACCAAGGCGAGTTTAACCGACGCTGGCCTCCTATTGGCTCACAGGGACTCGTTCCTACACCGTCATTGGTCAGTGTACGTGTGAATCACAGTTGTCCTGCCCCTAGCTGGTTACGCCATCTTTGTTGGGGAGCAGTCGTGTTGAGCAGGAGCAGACTGAGCGCAGGTACATTCACGGCCCCGACGCGGATCCTTCTGTTGAGTTTTCTGGCATCTGCGTGTTTGCCACACTCGCAAAATGTCGTCAGAAAACCTGGACTCGGACACTCCAGTGGACTACGAGGACGAGAAACAGGTGCGTTTGTGTCCGCTGTCCTGATGTTTATGGCTAGCTACAACAGCATGCTAGGCTAGATGCGGCTAGCAGCGGTGAGGTGTTTGAGCCCAGGCAGAGGAAGAGGAGGAGGAGAAGGAGGACACAGACAGGGAGCGAGGAAGCGCCTGTTCTCCAGTATCAGAGCACCTCTCCGCGGTGACACTTTGTGTTGTCGCTCGCTTTGACCGGTGTCAGTGTACAACAGCCCGTGTGTGTGTGTGTGTGTGTGTGTGTGTGTGTGTGTGTGTGTGTGTGTGTGTGTGTGTGTGTGTGTGTGTTTACACCGCTAACATGAGCTCAGCGGGTGTCAACAAACCTGCCGCCCGTCTGCTCTGCGGGGTTCAGATCCTCACCTGCAGTGTGTCTGTGCTTCTGCAGTTAGACACACACACACACACACACAGGCACACTTCCATAACAACAACAACACAGTCCTGATGCTCCAGACTCTTGTCCTCTCCTCCTCTCCTCTCCTCTCCTCTCCTCCGTGACTCAGACTCCTGTGTCTCTGTTGCTGTGACGTCTGAACCTGATCTGATGTACGGGACCACAAGGCTCTGATGGAGCCTCTGGAGAGCTTAATGTGATGGTAGACTCTATGGTAGACTCTATGGTAGACTCCGTATTAGACTCTATATTAGACTCTATTCTGTCAGCAGTTTGGCAGCGGAGCAGAGTCTGCATAGAAATAGTTTGCCAAGTTTGGCGTGGAAGAACTTGAGTGGCGGCCCTGACCTCTGACCTCCAGGGTCTGAGAGCCAGAGTCTCACAGGCCCTCCTCACTCAGGCTCACAGAGCAGAATCCAGAGTGTCAGTGTGTGACATGTACAGGCACTAACCTGGTTTCAGTCATTTCTAAATGAGCGGTGTGATGTCAGTGACCCGGTGTCTCAATGTCCTCGCCATGGAAACACTTCCTGCTTTGAGTAATGAGTTCATACATACTGTTGGTTGCTTTTCCACATTTTTGCAGAGATGAACTTAAAATTACAACCCTCTGCTTCCTCAATACACACACAAACACACACACACACACACACACACACACACACCTGGTGTTCATGCTGAACTCCTCCCACATTCTATACGGCACCCTTCACAGTCACTGGGCCTCTGCCTTAACCTGCCGTGTGTGTGTGTGTGTGTGTGTGTGTGTGTGTGTGTGTGTGTGTGTGTGTGTGTGTGTGTGTGTGTGTGTGTGTGTGTGTGTGTGGACAGGAGGGGGAACAGTGTGTAGTTTGTCTTGAAGGAGATCTGCGGTGTAAAGAGGCGACACAGCAAAGACCAAATGTCTCAACAAACCTTAAGGATCCATAAAAAGCGGTCCTGGGAACATTGGGCTTAAACGTTTCAAAGTTTCTGTTGGACTCTGCAGTTTTGTCCCATGGGTTCTGGATATAGCCGCTCATAAATGTGTGTTGGTGGAGTGAAGCGACTCAGCAGCACACTCTGGTCCTCCCTCCTCCTGTCCTGAGTCACAGTGAGGCTCTGCAGGCTCAGAGGAGGAAGTAGGTCTTCTCTGGGCGCGGCGGCCTTTAGAGTTTAGAGTTTGTCCTTTCTGCTCTCGGTATAACAACGGGAGTGTGTTGACACAGACGAGGGTGTGTCTCTCTCAGTAGTCCAGTTTTAACTGCCTGAGTGACAGGTGCCTGACTAGTTTGACTGGTGTTAGTCAACGGCAACCTCACAACAGTGAGGTTGCTGTGTGTGTGTGTGTGTGTGTGTGTGTGTGTGTGTGTGTGTGTGTGTGTGTGTGTGTGTGTGTGTGTGCAGACTTACCACCAAGGAGACCTGCAACTTAATCTAGGCGTTGGTCAGCACCTGCCACTCTGCTGAACCTGATTGTTTCTGTAGATGTGCGTGTGTGTGCGTGTGTGTGTGTGTCTCAGTTCAGTTAGCATTCATATCTACACACAGGGAGGATTTATGGAGGTAATGTGACTCTGAGGGGAAGCAGAAAACAGGCCAGCTGAGAGAACACAACGTGTACGACTTCAATGTGCTGCAGAGAGAAATCTGTGCTCCCTCCCTCACCTCCCTCACCTCCCTCACCTCCCTCACCTCCCTCACCTCCCTGCACCTCCCTCACCTCCCTGCACTCCCTTGTGTATGGGACCGACTTAGCAACACACCAGAGGCACCCGAGGGCGTCGCAGCCCCGTTCTCTCTCTCTTTCTCTCTCACAGAGGAGAAACTGAGACTAAACCAGCTCTCCTCTGGTTGGTCTGTGTGTGTGAAAGGTCACGGGCAGAACGCTCTGAGATGAATGCGGTTGAACTTTGAGCGCAGCGGCAGAGCGGAGAATCTAGAGCGCTGCGTGCCGCTCTAGAGAGGTTGGGAGTCGCCCAGTACACAGAAATGGAACACCCAGTTCAGTGCTTATCAGGTGGAAGCACCTTCTTTAAACATGTGAGCTCGTCCTTTACTGGAGGACAAGGTGAAGTGTGGTGATGAAGGAACCTCACCAGACTAAAGAAGTTCCTCCAGAGCACCTGAACCTCTCGTACCCCCAGGGCCGGATCGCTCCGCGCCCAACCTAAAGCTCTGGAGTGTTCTTGTGTGATCGTTCAGGCTGAGGGACTTGAAGGGTTAACTAAAGCCAGGTTGTTGTTCTCCTAAAGGCCCAAACTGCAGCGTGGTCTTTCCTTCCTGCAGGACTTCAGGTGTTCTTCTTGTAGCAGCAGCATTTCTGTGGTCTGTAAATAAGCGTGTCTGCCACACACACACACACACACACACACACACACACACACACACACACACACAGCTGTTACACAGAGGAGTGTGAACTAGCAAAGGCTGCTGTAAACACACGTTGGGTTTGAGAAGAAGGTAACTATGAGCCGACGTGTTGACGTGTCCTCCTCCTCTCCACAGGACTCCCAGGAGAAGAACGCTGTGAAGGCGGAGGAGGCCAAGCTGAAGGCCAAGTACCCCACCCTGGGCCAGAAGCCCGGGGGCTCAGAGTTCCTCATGAAGAGGCTACAGAAAGGAGTAAGTGAGGGAAGGAGACGAGGGCAGAGAGGAGGACGGGTCGGGATATAAGTTAGAGTTAATGTGTAAGATTTAGAATCATCTCAGTATGAACCGACCTCTTCATCAGGCCTCCTGACTCTGTGGTATGTAGAGCAGAGCAGAGCTGCAGCTGCTCCTCTCTCTCCTCCTACACGCGCACACACACACACACACACGCTGCACTCCTGTAGGTTGCTCAAAGTCGCTCTGGGAAATGTGGGAAGTCACCGAGGCGAGTAGGAGGAAGTCTTCATCACAGAGCAGAACGCAGGAGGAAGAGGAGGAGTCTGTTATTAAAAGCACTAATGATGGAAGAAGAAGGAGCTGTAGGAAGAAGAGTCGGTGTGAGACAGTTCGAGGGTTCTAGATGTGAGATGATGTTTCAGGGCCAAGAGAAAAGAAGTCCTTGTGATGGTGTTAAGTTGTGTTAAGTTGTGTTAAGTTGTGTTAAGTTGTGTGTGTCTCCTCCCTCTTGTCCCCTCGCAGCAAAAGTACTTTGACTCGGGCGACTACAACATGGCCCAGGCCATGAAGAACAAGCAGCTTCCTGTGGCCGGACCCAACAAGAACCTGGTGACCGGCGACCACATTCCCACGCCGCAGGACCTCCCACAGAGGAAGTCTTCCTTGGTGACCAGCAAGCTCGCCGGCTAACCTTCGCCACCCCCCCATCACCCGACCCTCCCTCCCTCCCCCCGGGGCTCTCGGCACCCCCCCCCCCCCCCCCCCCCCCCCCCCCCCCTCCTCCTCCTCCCCCCTCCCTCTCTCCTCATCCCAGGCACCACTTGGCTTTAACACATTGGGCAGAGCTGTAGAAGTTAAACTCCATGTGCTTATATGTAAGGGGGGGGGGGGGGGGGGAGCTTATCTCGGCAGACGCCAGGTGGCAGCAGCCTTCTCATCATGGCTCCGCCCCCACCGCCGCCACCACCACGCACTGCTCATAACGCCTCTCCTGTGTGTGTGTGTGTGTGTGTGTGTGTGTGTGTGTGTGTGTGTGTGTGTGTGTGTGTGTGTGTGTGTGTGTGTGTGTGTGTGTGTGTGTGTGTGTGTGTGTGTGTGTGTGTGTGTGTGTGTGTGTGTGTGTGTGTGTGTGTGTGTGTGTGTGTGTGTGTGTTCATGCACTTTGTACCCTGTATAGTTTTGTTCTCATCCTTATTGACACCAAATCAGTGTGTAGGGAGTTAGGAACCATGATCACGCCGCGATCTTTGACGTTTACGTTTGCCGTCCGCGCAGGAGGATGAGATTATCTGGGGGTTGGGGGGGGACGTGTGTGTGTGTGTGTGTGTGTGTGTGTGGAATATTGGCTTGCAAACCAAATGGGTGAGGATCTGCTGCCTAGCTGCGTTTGATGGATCGGTGGTTTCCTGTATGGTTGCGTCCGGCAGGGGGAGTTGAACCTTTGGCGTGGTTCCCCTCTGGGCTCACTTTGCTTTAATCCCTGACTGCCGTGGCTCCTGTTCTCTCTCTCTATGCTGCATGAGTGTAACATGTAACAAGAATAAACTTAATGTTGTTGTTTTTTAAAAGGGGGCGTGGCATCTGCTTAGAGACAGGAAGTATCAAAAACAGCTCCCAGAAGGCCTGGGACGTCCTTCCTTCCTTCCCGCCCTCCCTCCTTCCCTCTTTCCTTCCCTCCTTCCTTCCTTTGCTGTCCTGACAATCCACGTAAACACACTCCTGGTGGCGGCTCAGTTCGTCCCTGTATCGGCTCCGCGTTTGAGCTCAGTGTGCTCGGCGCTGAGTGGCATCAAGACGTGTGTTTACTACGAGCCTAAAAGATTTGTGGGGGGGGTCGAAGCCCCCCGCATAGAGCGAATACGCCTCTGTGATTGATCCTCACACAAGAGGAGCCGACACTCGCTCGGGATTCAAACCTGTGACCCTGCGTGCACGTGTCGGGCTCACAGGCCGCCGCCGCTCGCGTCTTTCCAGTGTGACTTTTGCCATCCAATCATGCGCTGATGTGGAGGCGGAGCAAAGTACGGCGGCCACATCGCCTCACAAAACTCACACTGTAAAGAGAGGCGGGGCCCCGGTCACGCCCCGCCCACCTGTCACTGTATAGGACACACCCACCGGCAGAATGACCTAAACTAGCTGCTTGTTACTATGGAAACCGAGACTGGACGTGCAGCAGCGTGGTTATCATCACATCCTGTTGCTCATCCTAACGTGTCTGAACTTCCTCTCAGCTTCTCCTGTTGGTTCATGCTGTCGTCCTCACCCTGAGGCAATGATGATGATGATGATGAAGACGCGCTCACGTCCTCTCTCGGCTTCCTGTGTTCCAGCTACACACTGACGTTAACCTCTCGTCTCGTGAGTTCTGTTTCCGTCTCTCCTCACGTAAACGGCAGTGGCATGTAGCAAACTCACCTGTTCACTTTGTCAAACACTAAATTTAGCCTCAGCGTCGCCCCGGTTGATCCTGGCTGGGCGTCGCTCACTAAGCGCCCTGCAGAACAACCGGACCCAAGCTGCCACGCTCAACACACTGATCTCTAAACAGCAGGTCACCTGGTAACCACAGGTGTGAGCACAGATCCACACTGCAGGCTTAGAGACGGACACCGCCCGCCTGCACGCTGCGCCCGCTCAAACGCTCTAGAACCTGAGGCCGGCGGGGCAAAAGAGTCAATACGTGCTCGCCGCTCCAGATAATGTTGTTCCAAATCAGTGCGACGGTCCAATCGGCTCTCTTTGAATGTGGCCCACATGTTGAGAAGCCGAGCCGGACGCCTGCGCTCCCTGAGAGTCGCCCTCCTCGTGTCAAACTGCTTCAGGGAACCTTCAGCATTACTCACCTTCATCTCAACCTCGCTCGGTGTTCACTGAGACTCTGAAATGTGTCAAACTAGCCGAGTGTGTGAGAGTCCTGAGCTGTGTGTGTGTGTGTGTGTGGTGTGAATGTGCAGCTTTCCTCTGTTCCAGCCAATGTAAATAAGTTGAACAGGAAGGGATTCTTGTGTTGCTTCTCCCTGCTTCTTCTTCTTCTTCTTCTCCTTCTTCACGCTTCCATGCTTCCTGCTCTCTGGCTCTGACTCCACGGTTCCTCTCTGTGAATCTGTATCATATGAAAATATGTGTAAATGCTGCTGATTCATTCAATGACAAATCTTAGAGATGATGCCCTGTAAAAGAACACCTGTCCTCTTTGATTCTTCCAGTCTGACTCACTTCTGCCCCCGCAAGTACGTCCGCTTTGGACTCGGAACTGCTTCAGCAAAGTAAATACCAGTTTGATCATTTAGTTAGCAAGTTCAGCCGTTCAGTGTGATCTAACCCAGGGTCGGGCCTGACCTGATCTGAGCGTCACCTGTCTGACGCTCTGGCATGTCACAGTAAAGTACGTTGAAAGAAACGGGGCTAAAAGACGGCGAGGTGTTGGACTGGAGTTGTTTGGATGCCACTGGATGTTTGGCTTTGCACAGAGCAGTTCAAGCAGGAGGAATTCTAGCAGGGTATTTGTTTCCAACCCCAGAACACAGGGTGTCTCTCACTCAGCTATGATAAACATGTGCCAGAATGTATAAAGAAACGACAGGCTGTGTGCTCTGAAGTACTTTTTGTGCTGCTTTGACCTTTTTCTTGTTGTTTTGCAAGTAAATGATGTTTCTTTTTTCCACGTGTTCTCTTTAAGTACATAGTTACTATATTTCATCCTGGCCCCAAGATAACTGCAGGGATATCAGATGCACCCTTGCTTCCGAGAGAAAAAGGGGGTTTACACGATGAGGAGGATGACTGGAGAACACAGGGATGATTTTAAGACTTCAGAAAGTACAGGAGTACTTTGGAATGTTTCTGTTGTGTGGGAGTAGTTGAGAGGATTTTTGTCAGTATTTGAAATAAACTTTTACATTAATAAGATTTCCATGTTGTCTTTTTTTCCTGTTTGTAGTTTCTTTAACTCGTAATTATTATATTTACCCCCAACCAAATGTTGAAACGCTCCCTGTTTGAAGCAAGAGAGGCTGTTCATAGGAGTACGCCCTCTTTACCACCAGGGGGAGCTAAGGTCCTATTTTTCGTAGGAATACAAGAGCCTTTTTGTTCCTGTTTGGTTTGTAGGACAGAAAGTTCTGCAACATTCCTGAGAATCCACAGAAGGGAAGCTTCTTCAGGTTTTGCTGATACGGGGAAGGTCCACAGGTGAATGTCTCACTGATTAGGCTCATTTTCCCACGTTTGTCAGTGAGCTTCTTAGTCAATAGTCTAATTTTTGTGTAAGTGTTACATAACCCTTATCTCTGTTGCTGCACTGGTGAGCCGTTTTTATTATTTCCTCTTTCTTTGTAAGTGAAAGAAGTGAGTGAAACTGTGTCTGGCCTCTACATTCAGAGCTCCATGAGTGCAGAATCCCTCAGACGGTGTCAGTGAGATCAAAGTTTGATATATATTAGAATTCTGATTGATCTTTGTTCAAAGTAACTCATAACAGAGTCATGATGCTGTTATACAACACAATTTCAGGCGTGTTCTCAACAAACAGACAAATCGAGGTGTGTTTCTGAAATGGGTCTGGATCAAAAAATAACATTTCAAATAATATTTCCAAATATATCAATATATATTACATACTATATGTTTGAATTCGGTTTGGGAGGATAAATGGGTCTGTAACGCTTTTGTTGTCACGGAAAACTACAAATAAAAGCATCATTGACATTCTTGTCATAGTATAAACAAACACACCCTTTATGTTCTGTTGTGTTTGGCTTTTTCAAAGTAACGCACCCAAACCGGATGGGTGGCGTCACTTTGCGTCATTGACGTCAGCACGCTGGGGACGCTATTCACGCCCCTCTGCTTCTTTGCTTTAAAAGCCGAGCGCTTCACTTCCGCCGCAGCTCAGTCGCAATGGGGGACAAGTGAACGTGGGAGCTCTCTTTCTTTTTTACTTATTTTAACTTTAAGCGGAAGAGCCCCTTTTCACCCCCTCTTCACCCCTCACAACACGCGAAACTTTCAGCGGAATTACCACCATGAATACTCTTTCCAAACGGCGGAGCACGGTGTCGCTCCTTCCTGCCTGCCTTACCCTTCCTCAAAATGGAGTCGTTGAGGGACAGATACACTACGGCTCTGGAGCTTCCTCCCCGCAGGTGGCCCGGGCCTCCACGTTAGACTCCCACAACGGGAACGTCGCGACAAACGACACGCTGAAGCGACCCATGAAGCTCGGAGTAACCCTCCAGGCGTTCCCGAGAAAAAACCTCCGGGAGAACAGCGGCGACGACGACGACGACGGCTCGCTTCCGTGCACGCCGGAGTCCCCCGACGCAGAGCCGGCCAGCTGCCCGGCGGAGTACGAGGTGCTGAAGAACGATACGAGGCAACTAGTGAGGCGCTTTCTCACGGACTTTACCGGCATGACGAAGCCCGGATGGAATGAGAGCAAAGCGCTGACGACCATGAAGAGAGTCGTGGACGATTTGCTGGAGAAACACAGATACGCTTACAATGGTAGGTGGGACTTCAACCAGCCGGAGGGCCGCGGGAGCTGCAGCTGCGTGACGGCCTCCAGCCGCCATACTACAGATACATACATGTACTACACATACATACATGTACTGCACATACACACATGTACTGCACATACATACATGTACTGCACATACATACATGTACTGCAGATACATGCATGTACTACTCATAAGCGTCAGACATGAGGAGTTGATCATGTGATTGTTTACTTATAACCTTTCCATATTTATACGGAGCTCAGCTGCAGTCATCTTTATATTCTGTAAACCTGTAACATTGTACACTTAAACATGTTAAACTAAAGTCCTGTCAGTGTTCCAGCCCCTTAGACTGAAGTTAACTTGAGTTCTGCCACTTGTTGCCCTTTAAACATCCACATCATGCATTTAGATTTGAGTCTGGGAGGTTTTAAAGGATCAGTTTCAACTTTAACCCCTTGTGTTCATTAATCCACACGTCTAATCAAAATGAATCCTTTGTTTTGTTTAGGTATGATGAACAAACTCTTAATGGATGAGGTGGGAGATGACATGAGCTTCGTGGCGTCGGTGGCCAAGAGTCTCTTCGGGGATGGGACCACCAACTGGGGTCGCATCGGGGCGCTGGTGGCCTTCGGGGCGGTGGTGTGTCAGCACCTCAAGGCCAAGAACAGGGAGCACTGCGTGGAGCCGGTGGCACAGGAGATCTGCACGTACCTGCTCACCTACCAACGGGACTGGCTGCTGAAAAACAACTCCTGGGTAAGTGGAGAGCAACCGAGGAGGAGGAGGAGGAATGTCCTGTTGCATAACCGTCCCCTCTGTGAAACACAACATGTCCTCTGAGCACACGTCCTCTCTTTGTCTTACAGGATGGCTTTGTAGACTTCTTCAGGGTATCAGACCCAGAATCCACAGTGAGGAACACGCTCATAGCCTTTGCTGGAGTCGCAGGCATCGGGGCGACGCTGGCCTTGTTGATCAGGTGAATCTGTTCAGAGAGACTCAAAGACTTTTCAATGGCGGAAGCTTCTCTTGTTCTCCTTCGTCTTGAGGATGGAGCGCTCCTTCACAACGCAGGCCCACCTGTAGTTTGAGTTCTATTTACTCAGACTCTTCTTTCCTCTTCACCAAGCACATTAATCAGTAAATCCCCATGATGTAAAGATGAAGACCTGGAGTTTCAACTGAAAACCTGTTTCCCATTTAGGTTTTATTTAATTTACAAAGAAATTTATTTTTCTAATAAATGTACATTATGTTTCTATGCAGAGTTCTTGGTTCTGGGTCAGTTGATCTGATGCTTATGTTTTGCTAGTGTTTGGGTTTCATGTTGATGATAGTTGAGTTGAAGCAGCGCCGCTCAGTCCTGCAGGACCGGAGTCACGGGCCCAAAGCAGAACCCCACAGAGCTCTGAACCCCTCTGGATCTATTGTATGGACTCTGAACGCTGGCCGGGGGTGGATTTGCATGAGTGTAGTTCCACTTCCTGGTTAGGGAAATGTAAGGGTTTGGATCAGCAGAGAGAAGCAGAGTGAGGACTGTGACCTGAAGCCCAGGGAGAGACTGGACCCACCGGGCCGCTTGGTCAGAACCGTGCACTTGTGTTACTCAGTGACTTGTGGCTGACATTCAATCTAAGCTAAATAAAAACAATGTACAGCTTGACCCAATTTCCAGTTTTGCCGTTTGTTTAGTGGTGAATTAAAAATCTTAAGTTAAGTTTGATCTAATGTATGAAAGGTGACCTTCACAAAGACACCAGGCTCTCTGTGCTGTAATGAGTGAGAGGTTTCCACTCCTGCGCTCGTTAAGCCGTCTCTCTGGTGGTTGTTAAGGCCACGCCTCCCCAGAGAGCCCAGGCCGTTTCCTAGAAATCAACCGAGGGCTGCGGCGGCGACGCCTCTTCTGCTTCATCACATTCGGTTTGCGAGTGCACAAACACACACACACTGGAGGTGACAAAGCCGCAAGCTGGGCCCGTTTGCATCTGCAGGGAAACGTGCAGCAGTACAGGCTCAGAAGACATCTTTAAACCTTACATAACACCAGCTACTTCCTGCTTTCAAAGGTTGAGGGCTCGCTCATATTCACAAACACAAACCCCCCCCCCCTGCTGCTGCTGCTGCTGCTTTCATACATGTCAGACCGGCTGCTTCATCAGGCAGACCTGTAGGAGGGTCCTCTGACCTCTGACCTCTCATAGGAAACGTCCTGTAAGGCTGAATGTAGTAATTAGTATAGAAGGCCTGCAGTGTTCTACACCATCACACACACACACACACTCCATCTATGGAGCATTTTCTGTCCAGGTTAAAGGTTTCCTCTGCCAGCTCAGAAGGAGTGAAGGGACGTGTGGAGGCTCAGGTGTTTTTGGAGATTAAGGGGAAATAACGTGGAATCTTCCAAAAAGCCCAATGTCAGAGTTTAGAGTGGTTAATGAGTTAAAGTGAAGTCTGGGCCGGGCGCTGTGACCAGGAAGCTTCTGAACTTTCCATGTGAGAATTTGACTGTTTCCCTGGTATGCAAATCATAATAGCCTGGTTTGAAGTCACCGAACAGGAAATGCAGAGAACTATCTTTGTGTATATTTATCTGGAAGTGATGATCTATGGAAGCATGGCAGCACCTCACATAGAGTCTGTGCTGTGAGGGTCAGGGGTCAGGACGTCCACAGCAGCTCACATGTGGAGCGTCATGCTTATGTGACAGAGCTCAGCCGGCGTGTTTCATAAACATGACGCTGCCGTGTTTGTTCTTTTGCAAACATTGAAGTCGGGCTGTGACATCGACAAAACAGGAAACTGACAAGTCTGAAACATGAAAGATAAGAAGCATCCACACGTCAATGTAATGTAAACAATATCACAAACTCAGAGACAAGAAGAATGAATTAAACAGAATTAAATAAAACCATATCTAAGATAAATATTTGAAATCTCTCGTTCTTCACTTCTCTCCACCTTTGAGAGGAGCCTGGAGCCTTCAGCCTTCATGAGGGCTGCAGGTCAAACTCCTCCTGGGTGATTGATCGTTCTATTGCTAATTGATATGCAGCCTGACCGGGTTCTCCTTCTCAGTCTCAGCTTGAGTCATTAACTGAGGATGAGAAAGCGTGAGTAACTCCAAACATGATCTCTCCTGATGTGCGTCCGTGTTCCTGCCGTGTTGGTGGTTGGTTTGGACGCCTGCCTGAGCCCTGGGGCCAGGCACAGGTGGATCTTCGCCCGTGATGCGTGGCAGTGCTCTTGTTTGTTCAGATCCTCCCCGTCGTCTAGGGTTACACGGCGACAAACACGGCCCTAGCCCCTAGGAGGAAATGGAGTTGCGCCTCTCTCCATGGCGACGGCTCGCTGCAGACCTCCCAGAGTTCCTCTCCTGCGCTTAATGATGTCAAGCCTCCGCCCCGGGTTTTTAGCGAGGATCAGGCCGCCGCACGGGTGGGGAATTGAGGCTGAGGCAATCTGGCGCTGCAGCTTGCAGCATGCACAGGTGCATTGTGGGTGCAGCGTCTCGGGGCCTTTACAGATGCAGAGCACACCAACGCACCTTTGATGTTGGGATCAAGCCTATCAGAGTTATACATTATTCACATCTGGCTGCATACATTCCCTCCTTCCTGTACGGCCCAGACGCAGTTTGCATGTTTGATTGTGATTATGCTGCAATTCAGGCGACACATCGACTTCTAATCAGCTGCATAATTCCTCTAAATGAGCTTGAATGAACGTAAGACGAGTAACAGAGCCACATTACGCAACACGGCTGCAAATCTTTGTCACCATGGTGATTCAGTACAGTTCTGATTATGAAGCGATTTATTCAGTGGATCAGAAAGTCCGATTGATTACTTTGCACTTAAACACATAAAGCTGCAGTTTGTTTTTACTGTATCGAATTTACAAATGAGTAGAATTTCAGAATGGATCCAAAAGAGATCACAGAATAAAGAATTAAGATGCTAAAATAAAGGTAATGTACAATTAAGATAACAGCTAGTATCTGATTGGTCGATGACGAGTGCAAGACCAAAGTAAAGGACAGGACGACAGCAACATGAATCAGGTCATCGTCAGAGAGAGGATGAACCAGACGACCATTCGGTTCATATTATTATGAAATGTGTAAATGTGACTTTGTAAATGTGCTTGCTTGGATGACGTCATAGTTGTAACTGTTAGTTTTTTGACATCATTGTCAGTGTAAATGAAAATGTGATGATGAGTGTGTCTGAAATATTACAAAGAGATCCAAATACAGAGCTCAACAGGAGGTTTCATTGATTTTCAGTCCCTTCCAGGTTCCTTCCTGGGCTGTCCTCTGTCATGTCGTCGTGAGTTTGGTGTTGTGAAACGTTTCTACCTCCTCTTCACAGCTGTTTGAGAGCTCTGACAGGTGAGGCACATTCCTGTGAGGGGATGGTGGAAGGAGCGGCGGCTCTGTAATGACTCCTGCCGCTCTGTAATGACTCCTGCCGCTCTGTAATGACTCCTGCTGCTCTGTAATGACTCTGGCTGCCGCAGTATTGATCAGCTGTATGTTGGAACACATCCCGGCAAACAAACGATCACTCATCACTGGGAGAATCACTCAAAGGACAGAGGAAGAAAGACTACAGCTGTTATTCTAATATGTAAACAAGAGGCCCAGGGCCTGCAGGGTTCTGTCCTAACGTGGAGGTTTGAGCCGCTGAGCCAACGTGAGTCGGGGGCTCGTATGTTCACTTCTATGGTACCAAAGGTGCTGCGTGTGTTTCTGTCCCTGATGCTGCTTCACAGTAACTCCTAGCTGAGGCCCTGTGACCCTGTGACCCCCGCGTCAGGATCACTGTGGACTCCTGCATGTGTTTGATCAAACCTCTCTGCTGTCTGAGACGTTGGCCCAAATTCTGGAAAACTCTTAAAAAAACATGTGGTGTCACAAACTGTGGCAAATTATCTGGATTAGTGTTCACTCGTCCATTTACCGCCTGATTAGCCTCATTTAGCCGGACCAAGCTGAGCCTGATTAAGCCTGAGTCAGACCTTTGCATGTTTTTGTCTGGCTGAGCGTCTTAGTCATGATGGTATTGGGTCGTTGCTCTGCTTGTAAACATTACTCTGTGACTCCTAAAGGTTGCTTGTTCGTACGGGTTCATTCATTGCTTTCACCTGTGATCCCGGGTTCAGCTGCAGGCCAGAGGCTCAGTCTGGGCAGGAGGCTCCTGCTGGAATGTAAGTAATCAATCAGGACACCCAGCTGATCTGAAGGCTTCAAACTTGAACCTTGCATGTTGTTAAAGTTGCGTGTTGTTAAAGTTGTGTGCTCACTGGAGGGATCCACACACGTGAAGAAGGTGAATGAGGAGCTGAATGCTTTCATGGTCTGCATGTTGAGACCTTCTGGCCCTCAGGCTTGATCAGGTTGATCACTTGTTGCTCACATGCTGCACAAACAAAGCCAGGAGTGTTTAAAGTAAAACAAATACATTCATTCATTCGAAATACATTGCAGGACATCTAAAGGAAACACATTCTCATAACTGTTCCCAGAGTTCCTGCTGCCTCACTCAGCCTCAGGCCTGCAGAGTCCAGACTCAGTTTAGCTCTCAGCTCTTCTGGCCCCTCAGATGTTTCCTTGGCCCCTCAGATGTTTCCTTGGCCTCCTCATAAACCAGCCGTCTCCACTTTAATGTGCCGTGCGCTCGCTGTGATTGGACGGCTTTCAAAAGCAAACAGGCAGGCTCGCCTCGTTGGTTTGTCAGCGTTTCCACTTCCCCATAGCAACCGGTCGCCCACGCTATTTTAAAACAAGCAGCAGTTTCTGGGAAGTCAGCTGACGCACACATTTATCTGACAGAGGCGGCGGCGGCTCAGTGTACTTGGAACTCAGCGCTCTGATGTGCACAGATAGGCCCGGGCCTGGAAGTCTGCAGTCACTTCACACTGCAGTTTGTAAACACTGAAGCAGAGCTGCAGGAGAAGTTCTTGCAGTTTCACTTCATGACCTTTGTGCTGGGTTGGGTTTTCACAGCTCAATGTAGGAGGAAGTTCTTCAGAAAGACTTTTAATTACATCTTCCTCTGGCCTTTCATCGTCCTGCTGGCTGGATTGTCCCTCATGTGCGCACACACACACACACACACACACACACACAGACACACAGAGCTTCTGCACAGGCCTCCTCTCCGTCTGCAGAAGTGCTCTTGAGCAAAGCACTACTGCGTCATTGTGGACCTGTACATAAGAGCCTAGTTCCTCTTTATGTTTCTGATAAACTGTCATTGCTGTTATGTTTCCCAACAATCTGAAGGTCACTCCAGGTCATCTGAGGGCTCGGCTGATAAGAGAGAGAAAGAGCACAGAGGGTTCACAGGCCTTCATGACTGTTTCAACCCAAAGTGTGTGCGTTTGAAGTCCTTGTTGCGATGTTTTCCTTGTGTCTTCCTGCTGACACAGTTGTCTTCATGCTGCTCAGTCATCAGATGCTGCAGATGAACATGTATGTGCAGTCAAACCCTCACTGACTCTGATCCTTCTCCCCAGCCAGCAGACCAGATCAGATCAGATCCTTTGAGGTCATGTTCCAGTCTTTGTTTATGTGAACGACGTGCTCTAGCTTTCCCACAATCATCTATAAATGGACGTCAACACATTCCTCTGTTTAAACTAGTATGGACATAAAGCAGACCGACTCTGTCCTTGGTTTGGCACTGTCGTGGTCCAAAGCAACCAATGAGACGTCGCTACGCCGCCGCTACGCGCTGATATGTGCTTTGTTTACGCTACGAGCCACAGCGCCGCACGGATGGAGTGCCATATGAGGCAACTGAGACCTGTTCACTCAGATAACATTCAAACTACAGCCACATAAGGAACAGGAACCCACCCACCAGCCCTGTTGTAGGAAGTAGACACACACCCAGCAGACACAGAGCAGCATTAGCAGCCCAGTTGGATCACGGTTTCCACAAACACCAGTGGGTCTTTAGCTTCAGGCCCAGGTGAGTGTTTAGTGTGTAGCTTGGTGGAGTGTCTCTATTGATGTGCTGTAAGCTGCAGTGTGGTCAGTCAGTCGGTCAGTCAGTCAGTCATCCTCCTCTGGCACCGCACCCTGAGCCCTGTGCGGTCGCTGCAGGCTCATCAGAGCTCAGAGATCTGATCCACAGGCTGATGTGTCACGTTCCCGTCTCAGCAGACTCACCGCCTCCTTTGAAACTTTATTCTGGGCCCGGTGAGCGCGGTGCAGTATTAATAGACGGCTGATCCGTGTTGACAGTCGTGACGTGCAGACTCCCTGCTGGCTATTCTTGACCTTTGTTTGGACTTAAGATACTTGAACAACAAAATACATGCATCTATGATCGTGTATGATGTCATAGATAACTCCTTATTTACAGCAAATGACTGCAAAGCAACAGGATAGCAACTTTAGCTTAGCTTATGTGAATGCTGCATCACCGTTGTGCACACTGAATGAAAACAGGCCCTCTTTGGGAGTGTCTCTTTAGTAGCCTGGCCGAAAAAGTTGATATCGCCTGGAGGTAGAGGAAGATGAAGGCACTTTGCCAGCGGGTGTTTGAGACGTCACGATAGACGAGTGAACGTGGTTGAACTTTGACCGCTGTGTGTGTGTGTGTGTGTGTGTGTGTGTGTGTGTGTGTGTGTCTGAATCATTGTAAAATTCGTCTTCATTTGATTAGAGTTTGAAATGATCTCACAAACACACACTCCTGTGACTCTGCTGCGAGGTGACGGTGAGGTTGACCTTGAGTGAGGTCAACGCAGCCCCTCAGTGTGTTTATGTGTTTACTCCCAGAGGACAGAGCGGCTCATTAACAGGGCCGGCACGCTGTAAGAGAAAAGAACAAGATGTTCCTGGAGAGTTCCTCACTTATTACGCACAGGAAGGAAGTTACAAAACATTTGGTCTCCGATTAGATGCATTCCAGTCTGGAACGTCAGCATGTTTATGTCTCCGCCTCTTTCACTGGGACGTTTTGGGGGTTGTGTGTGTGTGTGTGTGTGTGTGTGTGTGTGTGTGTGTGTGTGTGTGTGTGTGTGTGTGTGTGTGTGTGTGTGTGTGTGTGTGTGTGTGCGTGTGCAAGGGGGGGGGGGGTGTTCCTTCCTCTGCTGTCTAACTGACATCCTTTTGGTTTACACTTCATGGGACCCCTCTATGTCATCAGTCACATAGTTGGAAAACAAAGATCCTCCGTCAGGGCAGATCTGGACTTTAGAAGAGGCAACACAACCGTTGCAGAAGCTCTCAGACTTTGATCCAGATCAAATAGAGATTAGATCAAATGTGATATAGTTTGATCACTGAGTCAGTCAGAGTCTTAAGTGAAGGTAAAGGATCTGTGGGGACAAGGTCACTGACAAGGTCACTGACCCAGGCCTCACCTCCCTGATCTGTCTCTGGATGGACCCTCATGGATCCATGTTGTTGTTTCCTCTACAGTTCTGCCCTCCACAATAAAAGCTCAACATATCTCCTGGCTTCACTAATAGATCTGTTTAATGCTATAATGAGACCCATGCCTCCTTACATCTCTGCTCTTCTTCTACTAGTTGTCCTCATGACGCAGGATCAAAGGTCAGAGGTCAACATATTAGTATCTGGCTAAATTTATAAGTTCAGTTAGAGGAGCTTTTAGAGGCTTTAACTTGTTTTTATGGCTCATAATCTGTGTGCCCTGTGTGTTCTGTGTGTTTGTGTGTCTGTGTGTCCTGTGTGTTGTATGTGTTGTGTTCTGTGTGAGTCCGTTCTACCTTGAAGTGAAGACAAATATCACCATAAATACTTATTGGGCATAATTTCTTGACCTTCTGTAAATCCAGCAGTGTCTCTCTAACTTTGACCACCAAACTCTTTGTAAACTGTTGCCATGATACTAATTACAGTCACCTGGGCTCGTTATGTGCCTTTGTTGATGACACACTCGAGAGAATGAAACTAGGAGACAAACATCAGTAAAGTAGGTCACCCATTTCCTTCTTGGTAGCTTATGAAGTGTGTGGTTGTGTGTGTGTGTGTGTGTGTGTGTGTGTAAGGGGCCACCTGCCTGCGTGGCGTCGGTGTTTGCAGAAGTATGGAGACTGTGAGGCGTCTCGCGTTGCGTTGACTCTTGGTGTCTTGAGGTCAAAGTGTGGCAGGCTGGCAGCAGGTCTGGACTTGTTTGACCCCAGTGCTCCCAGGTGTGATGTTGTTATGTCTGCATGAGCGATCAGGAGGGTTCAGGGTCAAGCGGTCAGTGTCGGTCATGGCCCCGCCCACCTCCCTCCCTGCCCTCGCTCACCTTTTGGATGTTTGCTGAGCTTTGTAGCGGAGCGACAGTGCTTTGTTGGCGTCTGAAGCCTCCATCTTTCTACGACAATCTGTGGAGCTAAAGAGGCATTGAACTCCATTGAATGAGGGCCATTGTGTGTAAAGGTCAAGCCAATGCTGCTGCTACTGCCAATGATGGTCATGATGTTGTGTCAATGTGGCCATTTGGAGAAGCTCAACATGTGGTGGCGTGTAATTCTCCTGACTGATGATCACTGGGCCTCGGTCATGCCTCTATGTCTCACATGATGCTTACAGAAGCCTCCGGGTCAACGGCCCAGTGTGTGTGGAAATCTGCTGATGACCGGAGGAGAAGTGATGAGCTCATCAGCAGCAGGCTGATTACTGGCCCTCCTGCTGCTGATGTGGAGCAGGGGTCAGCACTTTGGTCAGAGCTTTGGGAAGTCTCTCAGGTCCAGACTTCACTCAGGACTCTGGAGTCAAACAGAGCAGAGGGTTTTGTAGTCGTCGTGTAAATAATATGTACAACTGTATGTCACCGCTGATCGGATCAAGATGGAGTTCATCCTCGTCTACGTTGGCGTTGGCATGTAGCAGATAAAGTCATCGTGTGTGTGTCATGGTTACGATTCTTATCTCACAGCCGCCAATCTGCTGATCTCATCAAAGTGGACAGAAGAGGCACAGAAACTCTGACCGGGACCAGAAGGTCAACCTGTGATGACCTACTGGGCCTGTAGTGTAGAGAGAGGGGAGGGCTGGTGTGTGTGAGAATGATCGTACACACAGGCACACACAGGTACACACAGATAGACACAGATGCACACAGGTACACACAGATGCACACAGGTGCACACAGGTACACACAGATA
>NW_027467271.1:0-20000 GCF_046128005.1 Genypterus blacodes | reverse complement strand
AACTCTTATCAATCAGTTTGTATCAGTTACTGATTAGATCTCTGTTGTGTCATTGATCATCGGTGTGTTCATGAAAACCCTTCACTGTTGTTCTGTGATGACTGTAGCACCTCCACTCCTCACTGTACTGGAGTGAAAACAGGCCAGGACTCCAATTGCGCCGGCAAAACACGACTAAACCTCGAGACTTAACTGTGCTTAACCCCTGCTAGTGGAAAGGGAGGAGGAGGAGGAGGAGGAGGAGGAGGAAGAGGAAGACTGTGGGAACAGGAAGTCACACACTTAGTTTTGTTAATGGAATGTTGCCACCACGTCTAACTGCCAAAACTCCAGACTGAAGGACAAAACAAAGGAGCGTTTACATGCACGCCCACGCGCTGAGCCACTGAAAACTTGACTCCAATCAAGGCGTTTACACGGCCGGACCAACCCGTCAATCCACATTTACATTCTGTTAGCCATCACTTCCATCATTATGCTGCATTCAGGGTACATTTCTGTTCTTGTTCATGCAGAACAAGCGGACCCTGTTTCTCTGTAGTTCCACCTGCACCTCCATGTTTGCTGCATGGACTGGTGTGTTCCACTTCAACACTGGTGTTTACCACCTTTTGACGAGCGCCTGAACACAGCATTAGAGCTGCAGCGACCCAGATGTAGTTGTCCCGTTTGTCTTTGCTGGTAGCGTTGTGTTGTTGTGACATCAGAGCAGAGTGAACGTGATGAAGGTGCCAGAGAGCCTTAATCTCATTATCATCGTCTTAGTTTCCCGTCTCTGGGAGCTCACAGTTCCTCCCTCTAATGAGATTAAGAGGCTGAGTGTGCGCTCACTCGGCCTCAGCTCTGGTCTCAGCTGCAGCGTTCGCCCACATGTCGCTGTAATGAAGTACAGAGTTGGAGTTGATGTGCTGCCCGACCTGGTTGATGCTGTTTCTCTGTACACAGTGAGAGGCAGAACAGCTCAGGGGGTCAGAGGTCGACGTGTTCCTGCTCCTCCTGCGGTATGAAGCCAGGATCCGTGTTCCTCTCAGCCGTGCATGAGCCGGACACGTGCTCGTCTGCAGGCTGGCCGGCCGCCATTAGCTCCAGTCATCTGATCTGAGTGTGTTTGTGCAGGATGTGTTGTTTGACTTGGTGTGTTTGCTCGCTTCAGTCCCATGAGCGATATGAGAGAGCGTATGTGTGTGTGTGTGTGTGTGTGTGTGTTCTCTCCTGGCCGCAGAGTAAATCAATGTTTTGAAGACGCATCTCCAAGTAACTAAACAGTTCCTGTATCCAGATTCCCGTCACAGGGCGGCTTCTCGGAAATGGACTGTAAACAAACAACGTCCCTCTCCTGAGCGCACGTGACGCCGGGCACTGGGGGAATATCAGTGCCATTAACAACACACACACACACACACACACACACACACACACACTTGACCTCGGGGACACAGGAAGGGAACGCCGCTCTTTGCCCGTACGTGATGTCATCCGTTCCCTTGGCTATTTTTAAAGATTCATGAGCAGAGACGATCATTCAGACTTCAGACTTCAGGACGGCCGAGCAACCGGACACCGGCACATGTTGCGGACGATATGTTCAACCTGTCGCAGCTTCATTTAACATTTCATGTGCGGCGTGATTTACGTCTGCAGCCGTCTCGTCCCGTCTCGTCTCGTCTGGTCTGGTCTCTGTCACAGCTCGGCTTTATTCCCCCGGTTTAGATCAAACGTGGATCCCTGAATGCTGCAGTGATGTCATGTGAGTGAGGCTGAAGCTTGTTGACTCTCTGAGCACAACCTGCTGATAAACCTGTGATAGTTTATCTGACATCTGCAACAAACTGCTGCTCTCAGTGTCTCTGGCCTCCGCTGTGCTACATGCAGCGCTTTCTGTGAGACCGCATGCTGACCCGGGCAGAAGCAAAGCCGCCGCTCCTCCGGCTCCACGCTCTTATTCTGAAGAGTAAGGAGGGTACGAGGCAGCGGCTTGGTGCCTTTACTTTGATAACTGTGTGTGTGTGTGTGTGTGTGTGTGTGTGTGTGTGTGTGTGTGTGTGTGTGTGTGTGTGTGTGTGTGTGTGTGTGTGTGTGTGTGTGTGTGTGTGATTCATTCAGGCTGCTGATCTCAGAAACACCTGAAAGTTTTCTCACACTGGTGGGAAACGTTTGGTGACAGATGTGATGCTCGGTCACAGATCACAGCCCAGCCGCGTTGACAAAGTGTCCTTGAGCAAGTTGGCGAGCTCGTACCCGCTCACTTCCTGCTTGTCTGCAGTGTAACGGCGTGACTGAAGCTCAGCACAGACGTCTGTCATCAGAGTCTCTGATCTGATTGACGGTGAATTTTTCAGTTTTCTGTCTTTCTCGCTCCACTCTCTCTCTCTCTGGTTGAACTCTTTGATGGAGCCGCTTGGCGCTGCACAAAAGTAAAAGCGGCGTGTTTGCCGTGTGATAGCGCTGATGTTGAACTGGAGTGCAAACATTGACTCACAGTCACAAGGAGAGATCAGGCTCAGCAGGAGGAACGCACCGGGAGCGACTCTGTTGTTGAACTTGACGTGGACCGGTGGTTCAGCCAATCAGTTGTCGGGGAAACGGGCTCTGCCTTCAGCGTCAGTGGCGTCAGTTCAGTTCCTCGTACAAATACGCCAATAAGCAGAAGTAAGAACACGTTTGAAGCAAACACCAACAAACATCTGCTGTGGACAAACGGAGCAAAGGAAGCTGAGCAAAGTTCAGCCACTTATCTCCCGGCTCGGCCCTGACAGCTGAAGCTCACCCTGACACGCTCAGATAGCCTCAGCCGGGCCGCAACATCAAACACATGAGTTTAGACACGGATAAGGAGAGGAGTCGTCTCGTTTCAGGGCCGTCGACTCGACCGTTCACCAGAAACATATCTGCTTGTGCCGCCGGACCCTCATTGACCCTCATTGACCCTTATTGACTTGTTGTCTCGCTCTGTTGTCTCGTCTTTCCACCCTGGCCTCGCCCTCCTCTGTGCGCTCAGGTCGGATTCCTGCAGATCCAGAATCCCTCCAGCATTCAACCCAAACACACAAACTCAAGCAAAACTGGCTTTGACGCAGGAAGTAGGTGAGGGCGCTGGCGGGGGCCGTATCAGGTTGAGCTGCAGATACGTGATAGGCGTGAGACAGACGGCACGCAGAGTTCCTGAGGGAGCGGGGACCCACATGAGCGCACGCCGCAACAGTCGCCGATTAATAATGCAGACGGCGTCCGGCACGAAATGAAAGAACGGCGTCAAGGACTTCTAGTCAAGGTCAAGGAGAAGCTGCTTTCAGGAAGGCTGCACTTGGTTTTAGGTGTTTGTGTTGTCGATCCGGTTGCGGTTTGTTGTTTGTGTCTTTTGAACCGGGGGACATGTGAACTTTACACAAGGTCAGAGGTCAGCGCCAGCAAAACACACGCTCGGGTGTGACGTTAGCCTGTCTGGACACCTGTAGTCTAGTCTGGGTCTCTGTGAGGAGGAGATCTGAACACACTAACAGGAAGCTGGCAGGTGATCATCTCAGGTGTTCAGGTGCAGGGGGGCCCAGCAGGAGCTCACATGAACCCGGTTACATTAGCTCACTGACCCAGATCCCCCCCCCCCCTCCCTTCGTCCTCCTGTGAGGCCAGAAAAACAAAAGCTTAGAGCTCAGGAATGCAGAGGAGCCTTCAGAGGAGCCTGAACGCACCGCTCACAAACATGTTTCACTCTGTTCACCTCCACCAGAGAGAGAGATGAGGCGTTCACTGCCGTTCCTCTGTTTGTGAGCTGGGATCTGAACACATTGAGCCTGTAAATCTGTTTCTGCTCTCAGAGAAGGAAACATCCCCCCAGATCTCAGAAGGTATTTAGCCTGTCTGAGTTTTGTTTTGGTTGAACTCTGAAAGGGACTTTTCCCTTCACCAACAGTTCCTTCTCTTCTGGCACATACAAGTCAAACTCTGAGTGTGCGTTTGTGCGTTTGTGTGTCTGTGTGTCTGTGCGTCTGTGCGTCTGTGTGTCTGTGTGTCTGTGTGGCTCAGGCTGAGACGTCTTGTCTTGTTTGTCAGGTTGTGTTTCTCTCTTCGGTGTCGTCTTCTCTCACGTTCTGCTGTTTGTCTTTGACGCCCTGAGGTCTAGAGAAGCCTGTTTCCTTGACAGACCCGGTGTCAGACCCGCTCCTCTGCGGCCCACAGGACCCTCCCTGTGTCTACCTGCCGTGGACCCTTCAGTGGAAACGTGTGCATTCCCTCTGGTCCTGATACGAGTCTCTCTGGTCCTGATCGAGTCTCTCTGGTCCTGATACGAGTCTCTCTGGTCCTGATACGAGTCTCTCTGGTCCTGATACGAGTCTCTCTGGTCCTGATACGAGTCTCTCTGGTCCTGATTGAGTCTCTCTCTCTCTCTCTCTCTCAGCACATTCCTCACCGCCCACGCTGCTCTGACAGACTCAGTGCTCAGGTTTCAGACTGCTGAGGCCTTCAGAGGTCCAGACTTAGACTCAGACTCAGACTCAGATCAGAGCCTCGCTGCTCTGACTGAGAGAGACTCTGGAGGATCAGTCAAGACTCGTGCCCAAACACTGGACATGTTCTGGGGTTTGTCCTCTGCTGCTCTGCGCAAATACCTCAGTCATGTCCGCTCAGGTATGAACTGGGGTCAATGAACTCTAGAGGCCGAGCTGTCTCTCTCTCTGTCTTTCTTTCTCTCTGTGTCTCTCTTTTTCTCTCTCTCTGCCTCTCTCTCTCTCTCTCTCTCTCTCTCTCTCTCTCTCTCTCTTTTATCTCTCTCTGCCTCTCTCTCTCTGTCTCTCTCTCTCTCTGTCTCTCTCTGTCTCTCTCTCGCTTTCTTTCTGTCTCTCTGTCTCTCTCTTTTTCTCTCTCTCTGCCTCTCTCTCTCTCTCTCTTTTTCTCTCTCTCTCTGTCTCTCTCTCTCTCTCTCTCTCTGTCTCTCTCTCTGTCTCTCTGCCTCTCTCTCTCTCTCTCTCTCTCTCTCTCTCTCTTTCTGTCTCTCTCAGTCTCTCTCTGTCTCTCTCTCTCTTTCTTTCTGTCTCTCTCTTTTTCTCTCTCTCTGCCTCTCTCTCTCTCTCTCTCTCTCTCTCTCTCTCTGTCTTTCTTTCTCTCTGTGTCTCTCTTTTTCTCTCTCTCTGCCTCTCTCTCTCTCTCTCTCTCTTTTTCTCTCTCTCTCTCTCTCTCCCTCTCTCTTTTTATCTCTCTCTGTCTCTCTGCCTCTCTCTCTCTCTCTCTCTCTCTCTTTCTGTCTCTCTCTCTCTTTCTGTCTCTCTCTGTCTCTTTCTTTCTGTCTCTCTGTGTCTCTCTTTTCCTCTCTCTCTGCCTCTCTCTCTCTCCCTCTCTTTTTCTCTCTCTCTCTCTCTCTCTTTTTATCTCTCTCTGTCTCTCTGCCTCTCTCTCTCTCTCTCTCTCTCTCTCTCTCTTTCTGTCTCTCTCTGTCTCTTTCTTTCTGTCTCTCTGTCTCTCTCTCTCTCTCTCTCTCTCTCTCTCTCTCTCTCTCTCTCTCTCTCTCTCTCTCTCTCTCTCTCTCTCCCTCTCTCTCTCTTCTGTGTTAATCTATCAGATTAGGAAACTTCTCACACACTGAAACAGGAAATGGATGACATCATGATGCGGTGGTATCTGTTTCAGTCCTGATTCTGCTCTGTGGTCCTCAGCTGTCTCAGGTCCCACATGTTCCGGTCTGTCATGACTCAATGTCCACTGTGTGGGATCCCGTGTCAGATGGGTTTGGTTGAACGATTTCACAGAGAGGAAAAGAGAAGTCACCATTTCTACTGAAGCTTGTCTGGGTTTATATCTGATATTACTCATATTGTTTGTGTTGTGAGTGTAGCTATTTAACTATAATGCTATAATGCTAACAACATTAGCAGAGTTTGGTCTCTCTCTTCTCTTGTCGTCACTCAGGCTGACTTGTTCCTGTTGTGCTCCGACAAATATGAATGAATATTCCACTTCCCACCGTCCACTTCCTGTTTTGTGCCCCATTTTTCTGGATCATCTGCTTTTCCAGTGTGTCAACAAGCCCGTGATGCAAAAACCCTCAACCGCTTTGCTCCAACCTGAGTCTTCCTCATTTCACCAAGAAACTATAAACCTTCACCTCTCTCTCTCCCTCTCTCTCCCCCTCTCTCCCTCTCTCTCTCTCTCCCTCTGTCTTTTTTCCCAGCAGGCCTATCAGCTGACTGTGTTTGCTTCCTCCTTAAGTCAATTTGTTCTGTCTTGCATCTAAACTCTCCTGCCCTTGGTCCTGCAGGCGTTCCTCCTTTATTCCCTCCTTTATTCCCTCTCCTCTTTGTGTCTAGAGTTTAATTTACGGCTCTAAAAACAGCTGAAGTTCCGTTTGGTTGAACTTCAGGCCGGTTTGTTTGTGGTTTTCTTTTCTTAACTCCTTTTTCCAAGTTTAGCAGCAAATGTTTCCCCACATTTCCTAATTCTGTCTGAATCCCTCAGTGTGTTTAGGCTGCACTCCTCCTCCTCCCTCTTCCAGGCTCTGTTCAGGAACTCTGCCTCTCTCAGCCTGGAACATTCAAATCTGAGCTCTATATGCAGGCTGACATGCGGTTGCTCTCTTTATCAGCAGAGTCTCTGAGCAGCGCAGTGCAAAATGCAAATGTGATGCAAATGTGTGAGGAGCTGCAGTCCTCTCACCTGAGGCAGGGAGGGAGGGAGGCAGGGAGGGAGGGAGGGAGGGAGGGAGGGAGCGAGGCAGGGAGGCAGGGAGGGAGGGAGGGAGGGAGGGAGGGAGCGAGGCAGGGAGGGAGGGAGGGAGGGAGGGAGGGAGGCAGGGAGGGAGGGAGGGAGGGAGGGAGGGAGGGAGCGAGGCAGGGAGGGAGGGAGGGAGGGAGCGAGGCAGGGAGGCAGGGAGGGAGGGAGGGAGGGAGGGCTCTGCATCTCAGCTCAGAGTCCTCCTGTGGGCTCACACTGATCACAATGATGGACACACACACACACACACACACACACACACACACACACACACACACACACACACACACACACACACACACACTCACAGAGGGAACAGACCTGAAGACTCAGCAAGTTCACCTCTGAGTTACTGAGTGACTGAAGAGAGCAAAGTGACCTGAAGCAGACCAGACTCATATGGGACCACTGGGAGACACATTCTCTCTCTCTCTCTCTCTCTCTCTCTCTCTCTCTCTCCCTCTCTCTCTCTCTCTCTCCCTCTCTCTCTCTCTCTCTCTGCTGCAGTGCATTGTGGTCCATCATGGAGGCAGTTGCACACTCACACAGTACAGAGAGAAGTGTTGCGGCTGTTTTCTGGTCTGTGTGAGTCACGCTTGGAATTGTAGGAATGAGGATTAGGATGCAGCCGGGCGTCGGTAGGGGCTGGAAGAGAGAAGAAGAAGAAGAAGAAGAAGTAGAAGAGAGACCTGGGGACAGACGCAGCAGTGTGTCTCTGTCAGCACGTAAGGCCGGCTCATGTGAGTCTGGATCTCTATGTTCCAGTTGTGTTTGTGTCTGCAGGTTATTTCAGTCCTGTGGTTGTGAACAAACGCTTTAGAGCTTTCATGAGCTCTGCAGCCTTGGCCTTTGTCCCTGCTTTGAATAGTGAGGCAGACCTGCCCTGCAGAGACTATTGTCAACCACCGACCGACCAACAGCTGCCATCGCTGCTGCCGTTAGCAAAAGTCAAGATCCAACCTGCTCCTCTCATTAGAGACGCCCGGGTTCGGTTTTTCCAGTTTCCCTTTTGTTTTGGGTACACAGCCAGAGTGTGTGTGTGTGTGTGTGTGTGTGTGTGTGTGTGTGTGTGTGTGTGTGTGTGTGTGTGTGTGTGTGTGTGTGTGTGTGTGTGTGTGTGTGTGTGTGTGTGTGTGTGTGTGTGTGTGTGTGTGTGTGTGTGTGTGAGCTTTTTATTAGCCATATTCCCGGCGGGCAGGTAGCTGCTTGAGAACAACGGCAGGCAGATGTGAGGTCAGAGGCTCCAGCCGCTGTGCCAGGAACATCCCCACGCACTCTGTGGAGAAGAAACCAGTCAGCACCGCCGGGACAAACAGGGTCAGCTGACTGTGAGGGTAAACAGCCTCACACACACACACACCACCCAGGGGTGCAGAGGGTGTTTACGGGTTTGCAGGATTACTTCACCTCTCAGGACACTTAAGGACTCAGGGAGGTTTGGGTGCCTCTTCAACCTGCAGGGTTTATGTAAGGGAGGACAGCCAACTATGCACATGGGTGTGTGTGTGTGTGTGTGTGTGTGTGTGTGTGTGTGTGTGTGCGTGTGTGTGTGGGTATGAGAGAGAGAGAGGGAGGGGGAGAGAGAAAGAAATGAGAAATGAGAGAGAGAGATGAGAGACTGTGTGTGTGTGTGTGTGCGTGTGCGTGTGTGTGTGTGTGTGTGTGTGCGTGTTATGGGTCTAAACACTGGCCGGTGGTGGGAACGACTCAGTCTTCCTGCTTGATCCCTTCACTTTCCCACAGTCTGTTGATTGTCGTTGGTATCTGCAGCAGCGATCGGGTTACAGGAAGTGACTTCAGCTCACATCTGCTTCCGTGTTCTGTTCATCAATAACCAGTTTACCTACAAGTTCACTTCTTTGTGTACTTTACATGTGGGTTAAAGAGATTAGAGATGTTACATAATAAGGAGCACTGCTGATGATCCAGCATCCAAACCCCAAGCAGGCCTCCAACTATTTCATATTCTATTTCATACTACTTTTAATATTGTTGTCATTTGTCAAGTAAATCTAAATCATAAAAAGTTACACTGCTCCATCGTAGAACAACAAAAATATGAATGATAAAGGAAATGTAGCAAATAATTAAATAAATATAATATATATATACATAATATAATATAATATAATATAATATAACATAACATAACATGATATAATATAATATAATATAATGTAATATAATATAATATAATATAATATAACATAACATAACATAACATCACATGATATAATATAATATAATAATATATATATATAATATAAAAACATTTTATAACTATATATCAGAACTGCACCTTTGTGTTATTACTTTTTATGTTAATGCTAAAAATAATAAAGCTAAGTATCATAATAGTCAAGAAACCAAAGGTTTGGGGCTCCCAGCACAGTCGGGCCCACTGATGGTGTCGGGGTGGAGTTAGTGGCTCATATCAGCTGCTGGTGAAGAGGAAAGTACCTAAAAGTCGCAGAAGGTTAAAGAAACCAAACTGCAACAGGGGTGAACTCAATGAGCCGTTTGTTTATTAAAATATCAGATGAATTTGACTGAGAGCAGCTGAGGCCTGAAGCTGAGGCCTGAAAGGTTGAGAGGCCTGAGAGAAGGTGTTATTATGAAAGGTGTGTCTGTCAGGGACTTCCTGTTTAACAAAACAAAGCCACAGTGAATAGAAAGAACAAGGAAAGAGGGAATTAAAGAGAAACCTTCTGTTAGGCCAGCATCTGAAAGCATCTTTGTGTTTAGGCTGTTCTCTGTCACATCTAAGTGCTGCTGATTTCTGAGAAGGATCCTTTGGTCTCTTAGTTTCTCCTCCTCTTTGTTGCCAAGCGTTCTGTTCTGTTCCCACGGTTTGCCACAAGTCACATGTCAATTAAACGTTGGCGGTTGGCAGCTTGTTCTTCTTCTTCTTTGCGTCTGAGGCGTTTGTGTACCTGTGGTGTCGCTCACTTCTGTTTCTGCCACACTGACTGTTCCTGCTCATAAACTCTGCTCACTTCCTCTTGTGTTGTCTTCCGTTGGCATGGTTGCCAACATGACGATGAATTACAAGCTGAACTCGTGTGTTGATTCAGATGAAGCTGCACTCGGTCTGCTGAAAGAAAACATGAAACATAACACAGAGGCTTCAGAGGCGGGGGGCACAGAGGGGCACGGGGGCTTCCAACACATTCTGAATGTTAATGAGGTCAGTTTGAGTTCTAGAAGGTGTCCAGGTGCTCTGCTGGACACACACTCAGACTCTTTGGTCTTTGGTCTGCTTAGTACGTCTAGGATTCAACACTTAACATACAAAGCTGCACAGTCCTGGCTCAGGCTCAGAACTTATCAATCGACCTCTGTAAGTGCACTCAGTGCTTCTGTGAGTGGAGCCGGCTCACACCGAGGCAGAGTTGCAACGTCTCTCCATCGTATTGCAACATTAATGTTTGTTGATTCATGAGTGACATCATGACAATCCCAGGACATTTGTCATCATCATCATCACCATAGTCATCATCATCATCATCATCATCATCATCATCATCATCATCATCATCATCATCATCACATGACTCATACGTGAAGATGTTAAAGCAGATTAACGTGGAATATAACAGTCATACGTGTTGCAAAATAGTGATTGAGATCAGGGCCAGGAAGGTCTGTCTGTCTGTCTGTCTGTCGGTCGGTCTGTCTGTCTGTCGGTCGGTCTGTCTGTCTGTCTGTCTGTCTGTCTGTCTGTCTGTCTGTCTGTCTGTCTGTCTGTCTGTCTGTCTGTCTGTCTGTCAGCACTCATCAGAGCCTTTTGTGAAGGTGTCCCCTGTCTCAGAGCTTCACTCCTCCATGTTCTCAGCTGTCCAACACAGTGAGTGTGTGAGTAATGCGTGAAGGCACCACACCCACAGAGCAGCACAGAGCAGCACACAGGCCCACAGAGCAGCACAGAGCAGCACAGAGCAGCACACAGGCCCACAGAGCAGCACACAGAACATATTTGGCACCAGATGATGAGACAACATAAACCCTGTGGTTGCTCATACTTACTCATACACTTTGGTCATTTGGATCCAAGTAAGTTGTCTTTAATAAGTCGTCCCTCAGTGTGCACACGGTGCTGCAGATGGCACGTGACATGAGACACACACACACACACACACACACAGCAGCCTGAGCCACATTCCACAGAGAACGACCTCACCTTTCTTCTTTAATCACAAACTCTGCGTCTGTCTGCAGAAACGTTAACGTCAACATCACGTTACCATGGTTTCCCTAAAGAGCGAACGCAGAGCTTTGGGGAATTTGTCTGTTTTCCTTCAGGGTCTGTGTTTTGCATGCGCATACTGTTTTGATCAGATCTTCATTCCAAACCTGCTGCACACACACACACACACACACACACACACACACACACACACACTCTCTCACACACACCCTTCAGTGCAGAGCTAAAGATAAATGATTGGAATGACTCTGACTGAGCCACACCAAAGCCCATTAGTCTGTGGTAAGCTGGTTGCTGGGATGGAGCAGTGAAAGAGTTAACAGCGCCCTGATCTCAGACCTTTGATGCTCTGCTGCAGGATGTTTGTGAAGCTAATCTGACACGTGGGCGTCCATTCGGTGTCCTGGCACAAAACGCCGCCAACGTTTCAGCAATAACACAAAGCGTTTAGGGCTCCGATCGACCTGTCTTACATGTGGCAGCTGCATCTGTCTCACTCTTTTATGTTTGAGTGAAGATAAGAGGAGTGAATGTTTGGGCCACGCCTCACCAACATGGAGACAGTATCAACCAAAGTAGCTTCCATGTTCTGTGCTTGTACATGTAGTCATCCAAGCATGTACACATCATCATCAGAGATACACACAGGCCTCACTCCTCATAACTTCCTGTTTCTGTGTGTGCAGGTGAGGCGGCGCTGCAGGAGGACCAGCGGTGTCCCACGTTTCCATGGAGATGAGACCACAACACCACCTGGACCCAGCAGCCTGACGGGCGTCTGTCATCACCGCATGATGAACGTCTGAGTTTGGTCCTTTAAACAGAGAGACGCTTTATTTTGAAACCTGCTGGCTCGAGCACCTGAGCCAGGTTTGATCTGATCAGGACCTCCTCCTGACCTCCTGACCTCTGGATGTGCTGATGAGAAGAACACTAACTAACCACAAAGAGCAGAATGTTGTTTTATTTCCAGTGACCAGAGCCACACTGCAGTTCATACCTCCACCAAGGCCTGACGGTCCTCCAGTGTTGGTTCAATCTCAATATAACAGCTTATTGCCTTAGACCCTGGACCTCCAGCCTGCTCAGACCCTGGACCTCCAGCCTGCTCAGACTCTGGACCTCCAGCCCATCCAGACCCTCCAGACCCTAGACCTCCAGCCTGCCCAGACCCTAGACCTCCAGCCTGCTCAGACTCTGGACCTCCAGCCCATCCAGACCCTAGACCTCCAGCCTGCCCAGACCCTAGACCTTCAACCTCTCCAGACCCTAGACCTCTAGCCTGTCCAGACACACGGATATTGGTGTAAGTTGTGATTAATCCTTTGAAGCCTCGCTCACACATTCCTCCTTGGTTCCTTTCCTTGCCTTGCTGCGTTCTCTGTGTGAAAGAGGCGACAACAAGAAGCCACCGTGGTCCTTGGTGGAGGTATTAACCCGTACAGTAAGGCTCCTTGTCACCATTCTGCCACCTGTTCTTTGTGTTACACTGTTATCTGCACTTTGGAAGGTTCTCACATTGATCCTTGATGGATCCTGTTGGTCTTGTTGTCGTGTGTTTGACTCCTCTGCTGACATTTAAGCTCAATCAAAGAATAAACTGACGATGTGAAGCAACGCGGTTCTTCAGAAATCCTTCAGAACTTTGGTTTTGGCTCTCAGGTCTGTGTTAGTTTACACTTACATCACTGACTGAGCCTCTAAATAAGCGTTGAGTCAGTGGACTTCATGTTCTTTGTCTTTCCACATGCTAAAGGCGTGTGTGTGTGTGTGTGTGTGTGTGTGTGTGTGTGTGTGTGTGTGTGTGTGTGTGTGTGTGTGTGTGTGTGTGTGTGTGTGTGTGTGTGTGTGTGTGTGTGTGTGTGTGTGTGTGTGTGTGTGTGTGTGTGTGTGTGTGTGTGTGTGTGCGTGTGTGTGGATGCATGATGTTCTTCTGTACGTTTGCGTCTCTAAGCTCTGATGCCTGAATAGAGCCTCAGCTCTGTGGGCGGGGCTGTTGTCTCCCAGCTCGGGTGTCTCTAGGGAGACTGATGGATTATGGGGGATTTCTGTTGGATTTTAGAAAAATAAAGACTGTGTGTTTTTTTTTTTCCCTCTTGTTGCGTCAACCATCAACCAATCACAAAGGCAGCGGCCCGATGTGCCCTGAGGTTGTGTTTACACGCTTCAACCAGCAGACACCTCAGACTCTACGTGGCTGACGCTCTGGATAATAGAGCGTTGCATCATTGAGGACGTCTGCAGGGCCACAGAGCCTCAAAGCTGCTCTGGCCTACTTTGTTATCTAAATCGACGCTCTTACACAAGCGACCTGCGTTTACCAGCATGGGGTCGCGTCCCAACACAAAAGTTATAGAATCATAATATGACTTCAGGCTGCACTGTGTGTGTGTGTGTGTGTGTGTGTGTGTGTGTGTGTGTGTGTGTGTGTGTGTGTGTGTGTGTGTGTGTGTGTGTGTGTGTGTGTGTGTGTGTGTGTGTGTGTGTGAGCATCTCTGTGTGCATGTGTGTGTGTGTGAGCGTCTCTCTGTGTGTGTGTGTGTGTGTGTGTGTGTGTGTGTGTGTGTGTGTGTGTGTGTCTGTGAGTCTGGGAGTCCGTGTGTGTGTGTGTGTGTGTGTGTCTGTGAGCCTGTGTGTGTGTGTGTGAGAGTCTGTGGGTCTGTGTGTGGGTGTGTCTGTGTGTGTGTGTGTGTGTGAGCCTGTGTGTGTGTGTGTGTGTGTGTGTGAGCCTGTGTGAGCCTGTGTGTGTGTGTGAGCCTGTGTGTGTGTGAGCCTGTGTGTGTGTGTGAGCCTGTGTGTGTGTGAGCCTGTGTGTGTGTGAGCCTGTGTGTGTGTGTGAGCCTGTGTGTGTGTGAGCCTGTGTGTGTGTGTGAGCCTGTGTGTGTGTGAGCCTGTGTGTGTGTGAGCCTGTGTGTGTGTGTGTGAGCCTGTGTGTGTGTGTGTGTGAGGGACGTGCCGGCCTGCTGCTTGTTTTGCTCTTCACCTACATTCCACATTAATGCAGCCTCAGTAGATTGGAACACTCTGTCCCTCAGTGAAGTGAGTCACATTCCACATCGGGCTGAAGTAACTGGTTCTGGGATCATGTCAGGACTTGCTGAGGGAGGACTTATGTAAGGACTGCGAGACCTGACCGCTGCTCTCAATAACACACACACACACACACACACACACACACAGAGAGCAGAGCAGGATACACATTAAAAACTGCTGCCGGTCATTTTTACAGACGGAGCCAAACATGCTGAGTGTGAGGAGTGCAGTGATCCTGTGAGAGGAAGAGGCCTGAGTGGAGAGGAGGCACTGAGGCTGATCAGGCCAAGTCCAAGTAAACATGGAGCCTCTTTGTCCTTCTTCAGTCTGTATCCATGGTGACGGGGCTGCTCTCTCACTAAACACAGATTTGTCTCTTCTGATGCTGAGGTCATCTTTGGCCAAATTTGATTAGTGCCCAAGAAACAAAGAAGAATCAGAGAAGTTTCATTCCACATACCTGTTGCATAGCAACTATGTGCTAAGTCCTACACAACCCTGACCTCATGCTGATGGAATCCAGAGCATGAAGAGAATGAAGAAGAGCCTAAATGATGAGGATGATGAGGACACAGGTCATCCATGACGCAGAGTTTCATTGGGTGACACAGACGTGGTCACTCAGTGTGCACGTCAGAGCCCGGTGAGGGTGTAACATCTGTGAGAACACCGTGTCCCAGACTGATGACGAGCAGCTGTGTGTTTGATTAGATGACAACATGAGGGAATCAGGTCATCAGGGAGGAGCCAGACCTGATTTAGCTTCTGCTCCACCAAAACGCTGGCTGATCTCCTATCTGGTGTTGATAGCGCTCAGAGCCTCCAGCTGTGTGTGTGTGTGTGTGTGTGGGTGTGTGTATGAGATCATACTCCACATGTTTTCTTCTCTTTCATTCTCTCTCATTTGTTTGTCAGGATCATAACACAACACGTCTGTCTCTCTGCTCTCTGCTCCGCCTGCAGGTTTCTGCAGGACGTTGTTTGCTTCCATCTATTTGATTTCAACTCCGATCTGAAACGTTTCTCAGTCTGTTATTCTTCCAGTCTTTTGCCAGCTGCTCCTTTCGCTCACTCAGTCTGTTTGTTCTCTCTTTAAACTCCTCCGTCCTCTGCTCTTTCTCTTTCACCCTCTCTTTCCCTTTCATTCTGGTTCAGTCCCTTTCATTTGATCCTCCCCTGGTAAAGTCCCTTCCCTTCTGTATCTTGTCTGTGTGCGGCTCGTTTCAGGAGGAGCTCACGTTCTACCTTCTTATCAAAGTCTTTCCTGGAAATGAGTGAGATCTTTGATTGATGTGTGTGTGAGCTGTGATGTTTGTTTACGCCTCAGGTTTGAGTTCGGGGATCCTAGCAACACATTCAGGTCGTTTGTCTTGAAATGACTGCAATCTGAACATTGTGAGTGTAAAAGTCCAGATGATTATAATTCTTCTACAGAATGTGGCGTCCTGGCTCTCGTCCTGGCTCTCGTCCTGGCTCTCGTCCTGGCTCTCGTCCCCTCACGCCTCCTCGTGGGGCGCCAGAGAACACGAGGACGCCACAGCAGCGTCCTATCACGTCGCCTCTTTATGACGTCATTATTCTGTCCATTCTGGCCGTGGTACGATGGACGATGTGTCTGTCAATCAAGCGAGTCCGTCTTCATACTTCTGTGTTGTGGTGGAAGCGCGCCGACGCACTGACGTCGTTTTGCACCACCCTCCGCTTGGCACTCGAACGCAGCATTAGTTGGCCTCCACTAAACAACTCGTAGCTGTGAGTCCACTCTGTGTGTGTGTGTGTGTGTGTGTGTGTGTGTGTGTGTGTGTGTGTGTTCTGGGTCTCGAACCCCCCCACCACGACTTGGTTGAGTCTCAGGCTGTGTCTGTGTGTGTGTGTGTGTGCGTGTGTGTGTGGCATGTGGTTTGGATTGCAGCCCAGAGAGCATTGAGTGTGGGAGAACAAGGCCCCCCACTGTGCCCCCACTGTTTTTCACATTCCTGCGCCCTGACATCAGCCCGGCTGGAGGAAGGACGTGTGTGTGTGTGTGTGTGAATGCTCATGTGTGCTCGTTGAAAATACCACAATAGCGGGTCGGCTGCGTGCGGGAAGAGAAGAGGCCCCCGCTGACCCTGACAGTCTGGCTCCTCCCCCCCCCCCCCTCCTCCAGAAGCCTCAGCAACAATGCAATCAAAGGCGTGCTTTACATACCACATGTTGTTTTGCCGTATAAATTAGATGGAGATGCCCGGTGATGGTTAAGATGGATTAGCCCCGCCCCCCTGTCCCCCCCCTGGACAGGCCCAATGGTAATTTAGGTCACATGTGGAATGTAAATATTATGCTTTGCAGTATTTGAGCTGGAATGTGACGGACGGCTCCTTTAGTTTCTGCTTCTGTCGTCATGGACGATAACACAGACTGGAGCGCTGACAGATAGAGGCGGGGGTACTGGTCACTGTCCTTACATAGACAAAGTCCCTACACCCCCTGGTGGAGGAGCGGGTGGTCTGCTCTCCTCTGGACCACGTGACCTTCAGCAGTGAAGGTCACATCCACACCAAAGCACCAAACACCTGAAGGAAACTTTCTGTGGTCAGGAGTGTGTTTAAAGTCGAAACCCAAACATCTGTTTCTTTCTTTCTTTGTTTGTTTCACTTTTGATTTGCCTCACAGCGAAAACCGAGACTCTGAACGACTGGAATCTCCAGTGTGAATGTTCCAGGTTTACCTCGCCGGCCTCCTACGGGGGAATGTATTATCTGCGGTGCTGACTGCTCTGTTGATCTGAGGTGTTTGGAGTTTTAGAGACCCTGAATGCACCGTGAAAGTTTCTCAAGTTCCATTTTCTCTTTCTGGAGGGTTTCTTTGTTGTTGTAAACATAAGAAATGGTACTTCTTCTTCAGTCATGCATGTAAATCAATAATCTAGATATTTGAGTTATATTTGGGTGTTTGAAGGTGCTGACGTCTCAGTTTGATATTGGACGCCGTCCTCTGGTCCGTCCTGGCGAGCAGCACTCACCTCCTCCAGATGCTGCTGTGTCGGGTTTCCACCAAACACAGGCCGAGAGAGTGAGTGTGTGTGTGTGTGTGCGGTGGGGTTTCAGTGGGAGGAGGAGGAGGCGATGGGGGAGGAGGGAGGGAGGGAGGGCAGGCGTGGAAGCGTGGGAGGAGGAGACATCAAAGGCGGAGGGGAAATCGGATCCCCCCGGCTCAGACAAAGCAGCATGTGGGGTTCAGGGACAAAGGAAACGCGATCCGCCATGTGACCGTGAACGCCACGCATGCTTCCCCGTCTGGCTCCATTCAGCTTTTCACTCATTCAGCTTTATGAGGAACAAACTGGGAGCTGAACACAGAAGGGATTTGATTCAGATTCTGGATTCTTGACTGTTTATTTAAACATCGTGGCTTCTTTCTTTTCTTTGTGAGCTAGTTGTGTCAAAAGTGATAGTAAAGTGAAATAAGAAGAAATCTGTTTCACCTGAATCTAAACCAGTAAGTGTGTCATATAGAGCAGTGAGCCGCTCTATGTGCTCTGTGTGAGGACACGCATGAAGAGCTCCATTATATGAGATCCAGTCTGAGGTGGAAACTGAAACCGCTGGGCATTTACAGGAACAGACCGGGCTTCATTCAAAACACTGTGGCAGCAATCCAACTGCAGTCAGCACAGAGAGTATAAAGTCAATAAACTTCACCGCAGGGCTTCAGTGTGTTTGGGAACATTTGTACTTCAGGGGAGGAGTTATTTTTAGAAATAATGAAATTTAAGTTACACCTGTACTACTTTTGATAAAACAACAACAGAAGAAAAACATTTAAATGAGGGGTTAAAGTCAAAACTACTGCTAGAATTAAGTTTAGAGAATAAAGTCATCATAGTAAAGTTCTAATAATGTTTCTAATAAATAGCATCTTGTTGTTATTCCCTCTCAGACTTCTGTTCCTCTTCTCAGGCCTAAGTCCTGACGTCCTCACAGAGGGACCAGCCTGATTACTGGGAAACTCAAATAAAAAGTTCTGGAAAAGCCCCAAACTTCTGCCTGTGTCGGGGCGTAAACACGACTTTAAACCGATAAGATCATCTACAAACAAGCCACAGGCCACAGGAGCCGGGGCCGAGCTGGGATCCGTGTGGTAAAGAGTGTGTGAGGCGTCACACAGGTGTTATGAAGTGATGAGGTAACCAGCAGCAGGCTGCCCCGACACGTCGCACAGCTCCTGCTCCATCACGCTTACATCACGCAGAGTGACAGCATGTTTTGGCAGCCGTGAACACGGGAACACGTCACCTGCTCCCAAATCCCCCACACACACACCTGCACCGGCCCGTCCCTGGACCACCAATCATAACAAACACACACGGGTCAGCGCCGGGCAGTGTGTCACCATTTACCTGTTTCATGTTTACACTTTAACATCGCTGTCGTCATGGAGCGTCCCTTAGTAACCACGAGCAGAGAGACAGAGCGGCAGAGCGGCAAACAGAGCTGCAGGTCTGCTCCCCTCTGGACCAGGCTGCAGAGCCTCCCCAGTTAAGGTCAAAGGTCACAGGGAGAAAAACACTGACAGGTAAGAACTAAACTTTATTCTCAGGTTTTGCCTTTTAAATCAAGACAAATGTAAGAATTCACATCTTTAGTCTGTATTATATGTGATACTGACTGCCACCTGTCTGTCTCTCACTTTAACCTTTGCCACATTCCCATTCCACCCAGAGGCATGCATCTATGCTGAGGCATAGAGGAGCGGCGGCGCTCCCTGGCCTGGCAGCGACTCCCCGGGTGAGTCAGCAGCAGTGCATGCTGGGAGCGCTCCACCACTTCCTTAGCAGCGTTCATTAGCAGACGGGGAAGAGAGCCGACACCTCGCAGGCCTCAGACCTCAGACAGGTTGGGACCGGCCCTTGGGATCCGCCTGACATCATGGAATGTTCTCATGTGGTTTGTGTGATATTCACTCAGTGTTTGGATGAAAACATCACAGAGGAGGAGGAGGAGGAGGAGGCAGGGAAGAGAGGGAGAGAAGGGCAGCGTGTGTGTTTGCTGTCAACACGGAGCTCGGCTCTCCAGCTGCACATGAGCACCGGGCAGCCTGACCAGGACCTCCAGTCTGTCACGGTGGGAGCGATTAGTGAGTGAGAGCAGAATGAAAGATGTGACTGAAACTCTCTTTGTTATTTTGGGGCCACGAGACCAAAAACAGCCTGAGACACTTTGACTCTGTGACCGAGTCTGAGCAGTCATGTGACCTCCAGTGCAGCATCCATTATGAAGAAGAGAAGACAGAGAGAAAGAGAGAAGACGGAAAGAAAGAGGAGACAGGAGGAAAGAGGAAAGACGAAAGATGAGAAGGACAAGAAGGGAGACTGCTTACTGAGAGAGAGAGAGAGAGAGAGAGAGAGAGAGAGAGAGAGAGAGAGAGAGAGAGAGAGAGAGAGAGAGAGAGAGGGAGAGAGAATGAAGAGAAAGAAACAAAGAGCTTTTGTTTCGTGGAATGTTTCAGGCCTCACATGAGGCCGAGAGTGGACCAGCGGCTCCTGGTGGCGGCTGTGAGTACTGCACTGTTACGTCTGCCACCTCTTCACTCTTCATCTGTTTGTCGGGCAAACAAACATTGACATGAACGAGGAAGGAGCACTTTGACATTCAGCTGAGAAGGAAACAGCAGGGGGCAAACAAAACACACACACACACACTCTCTCTCTGTCTCTCTCTCTCTCTCTCTCTCTCTCTCTCTCTCTCCTCTCTCTCTCTCTCCCACGCCATTTTTGCTCACTGAGTCATTTCATTAACTGGAAACACACACACACACACTTATTTTGGGACACACACACACACACTTATTTTGGGCTGATTGGATCAGACTCATTTCCAGACTTCCTGTAAATCTAAATGAGTTGATTTGCTTACAGAGATATTTATATTTATATTTATTTATATAACAGATCAGATGTGTTTCTGTGCTGTCAGTCTCTAATCGGTCTCCTTCTGTTTCTCTCTGTCTGTTTAAATGTAAATACTTACATAAAGATAAAGTTTCTAATCGAGTCAGAGGCTGACCTTTGACCTTTATG